>NW_027499607.1:0-101555 GCF_021521415.1 Bidens hawaiensis | reverse complement strand
AACCTTCCTCATCAAATGCTATCGATACCCCTGCTGCCTCGACTGAAGAAGAATTTTTCAATCCGTTTCACTCTCAGCAAGAAACAATCATTGACGAGCTCTCTTCTAACTTGGAAGACAATTTGCATGTCGGTTCTGTTCCGACCACGAGAATTCATAAAGATCACCCTTTGGAGAATGTGATTGGTGATGTGTCCTCCGGTGTACAAACAAGACGTAGCTTGAATGAGCACACCTGTGTTTACACAAGCATTAAGGAGACAGGCATAATCAACGAATGCTTGTACACCTGCTTTATCAGCCAGATTGAACCGAAGAATTATCAAATGGCTCTCAAGGACAGCTCGTGGGTCGAAGCCATGCAAGAAGAGTTGGCTCAGTTCAAGAAAATGGAAGTTTGGACTTTGGTTGAAAAACCAAAGAATGTGCATGCGATAGGCACAAAATGGGTGTTTAAGTGCAAGAGAGATGAGAAAGGGATTATTATAAGAAACAAGGCGAGGCTAGTCATTAAAGGTTTTAATCAACAAGAGGGGATTGATTATAATGAAGTGTTCGCTCCTGTGGCAAGAATGGAAGCCATTAGATTGTTTTTCGCATTTGCTGCTTATAAAAAGATGAAGGTTTTTCTGTTGGATGTAAAGAGTGCATGATGAGGTTGTGTATGTTGAGCAACCTCCGGGTTTTCCTGACCCAGACTTTCCAGACCATGTCTACAAATTAAGCAAGGCGCTGTATGGACTGCATCAGGCACCTCGTGCCTGGTACTCAACTTTATCAGATTACTTGCTTGAAAATGGGTTTGAAAGAGGAAAGATTGATAGCACACTATTCTTCAAGAGAGAAGGAAGCGACTTCCTGCTGGTGCAAGTCTACGTGGATGACATTATTTTTGCTGCATCAAAAGTCTCCATGTGTCAAGATTTTGAGGCTGTCATGAAAAAGAGGTTTGAAATGAGTGCAATGGGTGAACTAACTTTATTTTTAGGTTTGCAGGTTGATCAGAAGAAGGATGGGATGTTCATTCATCAGACCAAGTATGTCCATGATGTGCTCAAACGCTTCAAGATGGAGGACAGCACTCCATTCGACACTCCAATCTGCGTCAATCACAAATTGGGTGCTGAGTCAGACGGTGATGCAGATGTGGACCCAACTCAATATCGGGCTATTATAGGTTCTTTATGTACTTAACTGCTTCTAGGCCTGATATAATGTTTGCTGTTTGTCTTTGTGCACGCTTTCAGGCAAACCCAAAAGAATCTCATCTGAAGGGTGTGAAGAGGATACTGAGGTATCTCAAGGGCAAGCCGAAGCTGGGGTTGTGGTACCCGAGAGGAGGAGACTTGGAGCTAGTCGCTTACACAGATTCTGATTATGGAGGGTGCAATCAGAGTCGGAAGTCAACAACTGGTGGATGTCAGTTTCTTGGTGGCAGATTGGTGTCGTGGCAATGCAAGAAGCAGACTTCAGTCGCAATTTCAACATGTGAGGCAGAATACATGGCAGCATCCAACTGCTGCTCCCAGGTTCTATGGATTCAACAACAGTTACGCGACTATGGTCTGAATTTCTTACTTACTCCTATTTGCATTGATAACACAGCTGCTATCTCAGTAACTAACAATCCCGTGAAGCACAGTAAAACTAAACATATTGACATACGTCATCATTTTATACGGGATTGTGCTGAGAAGAAACTGATTGTGCTTGAAAAGGTGGATACGCTTGATAATTTCGCTGATCTTTATACTAAAGCGTTTGACAAAACAAGATTTCAAAACCTTATTGAGCTGAATGGGATGATCAATCCCGAGTAACCATGCTTTTTGTGTTCGAGTTAAAAAAAAAAAAAAAAAAACGTCATTATCGCTTAAAATTATGTCGGTTACCTCAGTTTGAAGGACATGTCTTAGGATATGTTTGGTCCTCATTTTCTACTTGTAGAATTTGAGTATAGCCATTAACCAGATGACTGAAAGTGACCGGGGCGGTTTATGATGAGTTTTCATTCTTTCGGTTAAAATTAGTCGATCATACTTAGTTAGAAGGACACATACTAGTATGTGGTCGGTCCAGCTGATCCATTGGATCTTCGGGATAGCCGTTTACCTGAAGACTTTGTTTTGGTCGGGGCGATTAATGTTAAAATTTTTTTAAAGGGAAATGAAATTATTTTTCAAGTCTACTACTTCGTAAGAAGTTCTATTTGCTATGTTTTAACAGAAAATTGATCCAACCTTGGAAAATGATACATATACTGATTCTGTGTGCTTAACTAGTGAAGTTATTAGGCTGAAAAGGCTTTAGAACAGTCATAGTATGTCATAGTAACTTTTTATGGTGCGTAAAAGTAGATGTGATACAAACTATATCTACTCGATTTTACGTGGAAACTCCTTAAGAGTTTTGCATGTCTTCATATATATCTTTCCGAATGATAGGCAGAAAAGCGATTACCCAGTCATACACGAGCCTGTTAGTGTTCTGATTCCCGTAAAGATAGTGTGTGAAGAAACTGCAGTGATCCAGATTCGGGACTTGCAGTTGATTACTACTCTGAAGTCTATTGCAAATGTTTGTTTAAAAAAAAAAAAAAAATTATTCTGAGTTATTGAAACATTTTAGAGCTAACAATGTCAAGACTTCTCAATCATGGAGTAAGAAAGAGAACGGGAAGCAGATGAAGAGTACTTAGAAACTTAATCAAACACTATGGGTCGAGGTCAATTCGGGGTGATTTGGGGAAAGCCAAATACGCTTTGAGAATAGATAGGAGGCATCATAATCTCTGAGTTGTTGCTCACTTAAATTTTGAGGCATAATTGAACCTAACTCGTATCACAGAAACGATGAAAACCATCTTAAGTTATTTACCTGCTTACAACCTGTTTCTTTATGTCATAATACAGCTAAACATGGATCTATGTGACAATCACGTAGTTAGTATGATTCCTGTTCGGATCTTTTCTAAAACGTAGTAGTCCCTATCGAGACTGAAATTTGATCCCTTGTACTTTAATTTTTTAAAAGTTTTTCGTACTTAGATAGTTTATGATTTTATAACTGGTTACTTGGACTTGATCGTGTTATTTAACTCTTAAAGGGAAATTTTAAAAGTTAATTGCAAAATGTTCAAATTATAAGGGTTGATTTTGTAAATATAGGCGAAGTTGTTAAACAGGCGAACTTGTGAATAACTTCGCCTAGGCGAAGTTAACCGTAACTTCGCCTGTATAACTCCGCTCCTATATAAGGATTTTCAAAGGTCAAACTGTTCATAATTTTCAAATTCAGCGAACTTACTCCGATATTCCAGCGAACTTATCTGTTTCCGGCGAACTTTTCGTTTTTCCGATTTCTTGTTCTTTTTCTCAGTTTCCGTTACCGATTCAAGGTTCGTAGTGTCGTTATATCTTATAATCGATGTTCATGGTTGTTAATCCTAGGTTGTTTCGACAACCGGTTAGTGACCTCGGACGTTCGAACCTTATACCCGGTTTCAAACTTGTTTTAACGTGGTGGTTCACACATTGATCGTCTAGATAACCTTAAAATCATGTTTTTCGGATTCCTTAATCACGAAATCACCAACGGCACGTTGTTTCATAAACCTTACTGTCGCCGATTCAGATTCAGGCGAACTTAAGGATTAGGCGAAGTTATCCGCAACTTCGCCTGAGGTTTAACTTCGCCTGAGGCGATGTTGTGGTGAGGCGAAGTTATCATTAACTTCGCCTGGACCCTTTTTTAATTATTGTTTATTAGACGAACTTAAAGTTGAAGCGAAGTTGTGCCCAACTTTGCCCCAACTTTAACTTCGCCTATACAGATTTTATCACAACTTCGCTCATGGTAACCAGCGAACTTGTGTTATGCCTTAACGTTTATCTAACTTGGTTCATTTGTTGCAGATATGGCTGCAGTAGCAGGTGCTGGAGGTGCTGGAGGAGATGACGGAGATAATCAGAAGCAATTCTTCCCGGGTCATAACATGTATATCACCTTAGACCCGGAAGCGAGCGGTGTTGAGGATTACCGCGAGATAATCACATTCCTCATTCGCTCGAGGATATTCCACGCTATCACTACGACTCTGCCGATTTCCTTACCCAATATCGAGGATTTCTGGCAGACTGTGGAATACGATTGCCGCGTTGAGCCCCCGGTTATGCGAGCAACCGTCAACAATCAAGAGGTTCAGTTCTCATCTGAACAAATACGGGTAGCTTTACGGTTCGGTGAGGAGACTAGGGATGACCCTACAGAGTTTGTGGCTCCGTTCCGTGATGGAGCGTTTCTCCGAATGGGCTATTCTGGTCCATTAGGTGATACTCAGAGGAGGAAGGGTTTCCTACTCGATCAGTGGCGCTTCCTCATGCACGTAATGATTGTCTGCATGTCTGGGAGGAAGGCGGGCACTGATGGTATGGGTGCGACCATGCAGTCAGCAATGACTGCTCTGACTTATAACAAACGTTATAGCTTTAGTCAGATGGTCTTTTACGAGATCGATAGACAGAGAAGAGCGATGGCCCGTGAGAGGTTCATCATGTATCCAAGATTCATTCAGATGATCTTGAATCATGTTGCTCCCACGTTGCCTCAACGACGTCCAATAAGATACGTGGAGAGTGTGAGCAAACGTATCTTCGCTCAATGCCGAACATCCAGCGCGAGGAGCAAGCCTGAACTGCGTCCAAGGCATACTCCACTCTTTGGGTACTTAATAAACCCGGGGTATGTGCCAGCTCGTGGGGATGAGTTCAGAGACCCGGCACCACAACAGGCAGGAGCATCTCAAGCTATACCTGCTGCTCCTGTTGTGTCACCGGAGGAGGAAGTGGACCTTGATGCAGAATTCGGAGGTCAAGGATTCTTCGATATGGATCGGGTGGACCAGAGGAGAACGTTCAGATCCCAGTTGAACGTGTCTCGACTGTGCGTGTTACTAGAGCAGCTACGACGGTGGCTGACTCAGATCTTGATGATGTTATGGATGAGGCGAGAAGGATGTTGGTGACTCGAGAGAAGACGTTAGGGAAGAGAAAGAGGACAGTTGATGATAGTGAGTCAGAAGAAGAAGAAGAAGATATTCACAAACTGATCAGACGTTCAAGACGGGAAAGGACAGGTGCAGGTATGGGAGCTGGAGAGACTTCAAGAGTTGTACGTTTCGCTCCGCCCGCACTGTCAGGTATGTCGATTGTTCCTACATCACTACAGGTTACAAGTTTAAGCGCCGCGGATGTTCCCGTGGTGGCTACATCATTAGCTTTCGGCATTCCATCTACTACTTGTCAGCTGACGACTCCGGAGATTGTGTCTTTACCACCTCCAACGCTTACTCCTTCAGAGGTGGTTGCACAATTTGTTGAGTCGACAGTCGTTGCAACTGCAGGGTTGTCGGTCACGATACCACCTGCGGTTACGTCCACAACTGCTTCTGATGTCCCGGTTTCATTCGAAATCCCTGCTGAGTATACTCAAGACACATCTCACATGAGGTTTGATTTCGATGCAACCCTCTCAGACTCGGAGAGAATAGCTGCACTTGAGCGGGTCGTGGCAGAACAATCAAGGGTGAATCTTGTCCAGACCCAGGCTATTCAACGCCTAGTAGCAGAAAATCAACTACAGTCGTCCCTCCTGGTTGAACATGGGAGAATTATAGATGCTATGAAGGAGTTCTTGGCATCTCAGGGGGAGACAGGCTGTAAAGGCGACGAGTTAAGGACAAAGAAGAGAAATGATAGAGACGATGATCCCAATGCATCGAAAGGTGCAGGTGGTGAGTTGCCAAGAACTACTCAAGCTCTCGGGACTTCCACAGCTGAGGGGGAGTCTGCAGGTGCGGCTGGCAGTTCTGGTGGTGATGAGGTGGTGATGGTTGATGATGAAAATGATGTGATTGATGCTTTGAAAGAATTAGATGATGATATGTTTAGTGATGATGTGTTGTTTGATGATGATGTGCTGCCAATTGAGGAGATTGAGAAGATTGGCGCACAGATTGTGATTGAAGAAGATGTTGAAGAGGGTGAGATAATTGAGGAAAATGTTGAACACGAGATCCCAGATGTTGAGAAAGCCGAGATGGGTAATGAGATGGCAAATGATGAGACAGAATGGGAGGAGCAGCCTAGATGGAAGGAAGGCTATGCTCATTGGTTTATCAAAACTAAGAAGCTTGCTGTTCCAACCATGTTCAAGAAAAGTTATAATATCAAAGGCTATGCTGAATCAAAGAAAGGAATTATCTGTTGGCTATATGATGAACAGTTAAAAGTGTTCGTGGTGAAAAGATATGATGGGATCCAATACTTTAAGAGGACGTTGAGATCTCTCAATACATTGCCTGAATGTGAGGTGAAGGATTTGGCTAGATTGGGGTTGATGAATAGAAGTGACGACAACATGGCCAGAGTTATTGGGAAGATCGTGTGGAAAGAAAGTATTAAAGAAAAGAAGTTTGAGTTATTAAAGCCACAGAAGGGAAAGCTAGTGGAAGATAAAGAAAGGGGAATGAGAGCAGATGGCAAGCCTTGGATGGTAATGAAGTACAAACCGATTCGGTGTCTTAAAGATGTGCCGATGAAGACAATGCCCAAGGATGTGTTAAAGAACCTTAAATGGTGGTATGTTGATTGCCAGACTGCTGAAGCCGTGATGGAAGACGAAGACGAACAAGAAGTGCTAAGAGTGTATGATCCGATGCATCTTGTTAATTTATCGAAAGCTGATCTGCAGGTGTTAAATGAAAAGAAGATATTTTATATTCCTGCTTGGAAAGACGAAGCGAGGAAATATCAGCGAGTAGTCACGGTATGTGTGAGAGAAGGAGTACATGCATGAAGACAAAGAGATTGAAGGTTACAAGACACGTGCTTGAAGATCAAGACATGAAGCTACTGCCAAGGGGGAGTCTGTTGGTGCATAATGCCAGTAGTTCATAGTCTAGTGTCTGTAATCGAGTCTGTAATGTTTAATTATGTTTTGTATGTTTAAGCGAAGTTACTGACAAGTTCGCTTAACAGGCGAACTTGTTAGTCAAGCGAAGTTATGGACAACTTCGCCTGAACATGCCAGGCGAAGTTGTCGTGTATTTATATACCTAGCTTACGGCTTAGTGTGGAGTTCCAGTAAGTTGTTCATGTTAGTTTGTTCGAGTTGTTACGAGAGCTATAACGTGTGTCTGTAATAGTGATATCGTATCATGTGTTTGAGTTATAATATAACGTGTTCGTTTATCGTATCGTGTGTTCGTGTGATTCGTGTTCTACGCTCGTAACGATCTACGCAGGGATTCCGCACCTGAGTTAATCGAGATATCTCGTGAGATCCGTCCAGGGAACCTACACATTTTGGTGAAATAGTGCACAAAAGATTCTACATGTGTCTGTTCATATTCTTCATTTTAAGTTACTAATAATTGACGCATTAATTAACTTGGTGTTAATGGAGTGACTTTTGGGTTATAAACTAGAAAATCCAACAGTTTAAAAGGTTTTGCCTCAAAGTTTAATGTTTCATGTATGTATTGTATTTCGTCTAACGTGCGCGTTAGAATCGTTTAAGTTCTAATATGTTGTTAGAAATTATTTCTTTTATAAACGATACAGACTGAAAATGTTTCATGTGAACATTTATAGTTATCTAGCGTGTGCGTTAGAAACAATTATAAATGGTTTCTTTTGTCGACTCTATCCGTGGAAAACGTTACATGTAAATGTTCAAGTTTATAACGTCCGTGTTATAATATATACATATATATATTACTTGCGTGCGAGAAACTATTTTATTACATGGGTAGTAAATCTAAAACGTATAAAACCATTTGATATTTTTGGTTTTGATTTTTTATTTTATAAACCCTTATTGATATTATTAATATAATATATTGCAAAACTAAAGAAATGTTTTAGAATGATTTTTTAAACAAAGTTTTGCATATTTTAGATAATTCAAAATGGTTCGTTACTTATGCTAAAAGTAGTACATGTTAAACTAAAATAACGTTTTCAATGATACTTTATGGTGGAAAACAACTTCGTATTGTGTGAACAAAATAGATTGTTCAAGCTTCACTACTTAAGTGTAGTAACTGTAACAACTTGATGTTGTTTTGAACATATTTGTTCAAGAGTATGGTTTCAAAATTGCAACGACAATATGAGGATATGTATGTATGAATTTTTATTTGAGGGAGTACCTCAATACATAACATAAAATGATATCATTGAGATAACTCCTGTCGGATGATGAAAGTGTTGAAGATAATAACACTTTGAGATTTGATGTCGTCTGTTTATCCATTTGAATTTTTATTAAAGTGCTTTACACTTTATGTTGTATTTCAGTTGTATTATTATTTTGTGTTCAATATCTTCGAATAACACATGCAGTTTACAACCAATTATAACATTATTTATTGTGACGTACAAAATTATTTTATAGATTTTATTTTCCATGGAAAATTAAGTTTAAAAATGGGAATAGTTTTAAATGGATAGTGCAAAAAAATAAATTCGCATAAGAAGCAACTTGTGAGTTATTGCAAAGACTAAAGTCTAAGACGAGACATCAAATGTATAACCACATCATGAGAGGGTCATGGAATAATGAGGTGATTGTATTAAGATGAAATACACAAGAATGTGATATTTAACTCCTTGGGAATCAATATTAATGCGAATTAATATATGTTAATGACCTATTTAACTACTTGGAGATTCAATAAGTGTGAATTGTAACATATGAATTAATATATGATGAGATATTTAAATCCTTGGATCTTCATCATTGAAAATTCACCGAGTTGAATCATAAGAGATTTCTTTTATGTTATTATTGTAATTGAATTTAAGTAAATCTCAAGAGATTTATTATAATATGCTTACAATAGCGATGGACATATAGATGTTTCTACCACCATTCACTTTGTTTGAACTATGTGGAAGTTTTATCTTTCATTTTGGGAGAGTATCTCAATAAATAGTTTCAAGAAACAACAATGAAATGTATAAATCTTGTTATACAAATGTAAATTCCAAGAGTTTGAGTGTTAATCCAATTGACTTTATCTCAACATACTAATAGTGATTATAGACAAGTGACTTTAATCTTGATGAAGTTATTCATCAAAATGATTTGGATTAAGACTTATGCTCAAAGTCTATATAAGTAAATGATGAAGCCTTTGAGATCAAAGAAAAATAAGTTATGTTCCTTAAATGAATGATGAAGTTATGTATGTGCTACATACAATAACTTGTGAGACTTTCTTAAATACTAAGTTTTGAAGATTGTTCATAAGTGTCATAAATATGTCTAAAATTTTGGGTTGAATGTTTCAAAGTGAGATTATAATGGCTGTGAAGTATCAGAATAATGCATCTTCTGTTCACATGCTAAAGTATTGTAGTATAAAGCATCCTAGGCTAGTACTTGTTAATTATGGTGCTTCGCGAAGACTAATTAATGCAAATCATTCACAACACAAGAATGAATTTGTGTATAGACAAATCTAAAGAGGGTTTTCATTCAATCTAAGAAAATGATATAACTTATGAGTATCATAAGAAAACCTCAACTTTCTAGATATGTTCTAGATGGTGATTTTAATCCTTCTAGATTTGCGATGGTTTGATAACAACCTTATAACAAGTTTAGCTTAAAGGCTAGAAAATGGTGAAATATTACACCAAGGCATGTGTTGCTAAATGAGTAAGCATCATTGAACTCACTAATATAAATATATTGTCTTGTTCAAATCATGAGTGTCGATTTGTGGTCATAACTAAAGTTAAGAAAACTATGTCAACATGCAATAAATGTGGGGGAAGCCATTTAAGAAGGGTATGTAGAAATGGTAATTGAGATGATTTCTCAGACTTGTGTAGAAAGGAATAACCTTTCTTTACCCTATCCGAAATTTGGATGATGTTATCCAATAACACTTAAATGTGGGGGTTTCTTGAATTTGAGCTTGGAAGGTTTAGAAATGAGGATTATTGTAAAACAATCTAACATTGCAAACACACGACTAAGTGGAGGACAAAAAGGTCGTAATGCATAATGTAGATGTGTTTGCCTTAATGATAAATGTATCTTACAAAGACAAATATTATAACTAGATTCAGGTGGCCACTACGGTTATAGTCTTAGAAAGTTGACAATAGGCAATATTAACTTATAAGTTAAGAACACATTATGACAACTGATCTCAACTACACAAGTTATTTGTAGTAACTAGACAAACTCAAAGATAAATGTTATGGATCCAACAACGTGAGCGTTTAGTAAAGATCAAGTTGTGGAATGAGATTAAAACCCATAAAAAAGGTATATAAAGGAAAACCTAACTTAGTTGACTGGAGATCCCAAGATCTGAGTTCAATAGGACAACCAAATTACATATTTAAGGGTGGCCACTATGGGGGCATAGCTTATGTATAAGTTGACACATAAGCTAATATATACATATCCTCCTAAATTATAAAGGGACTCTAATTACTTCCTAGTCAATTCCTATGACAACGATGACATGTTGTGAGGCTAAGCATAATATATGGTTAATGATTTGTGTAAATCATTATAACATTTATGATTTTAATGATTTGTGAATAATCACCTATGTGAAAGAGAAGTGAGGTCGCTTCGAATGAAATTGTGGGGTGCGCAATTCCTAAAGCTTTCACAAAACCAGGCTATTGTTCCAGGACCATAATGGACACGACAATGAGAGGATGTGCCCAGCTAGAGAGAGTATTGTGTGGAGTTTTTTGTCCTCTACACAAAAGGGGGTTTGTTCAAAGACATCTCCTCTACTAACCGCTAGGAGACGAAGTATACTTCACAAAGGAAGGTTCAAAGCTAACACCTACCTATCCTGCAATACTCAACTGTCGAGGTTTCATTGGATATTTTTGTTTTGATCAATCTCCATTCATGTGAGAGATTGTTGGAAATTTATTTAAGATGAATGGATATTTTATTTAGTGAAATTATTAATAAAACTCTTCATATGGTGAATTAAAAATATACTCTTGAGTGGAGTTTTATTTATATCACTTGATGAGATTTATTAGATTTTATGTCTCAAATTAAGTGAGACTTTTCACTCATCCATGTTTCTTGTATAAATTTGTCTAAAGAAAAAGAAGAGAAGTTTTGAACAAAAATGATGATCATAAAAAAGAATCCTTTGTATATTTCATTTCCAATAAATATGGGAGAGGAAAAATCTCTAAACTTCATCTTTATATTACCAAGTTCTAGCACACTAAAGTATCCGATGTAGCCTTGGGCGCGTAGTCTTCCCCGGCAGTACATACTGCTTTGTCTGTTGTACCCTGGGAGACAGGCGCATTGTCTAAGTAGAGGCGCAGAATCTGTTTTAAGGGACCCGTGTTGAACACGAATCCTCAGCCACAACCGTCAATATTTCGTTTGCTTTTTATGATAGTCAAGGTGCTTAGTCGAAAACCAAATGTGATAACGAAACAAGACAAGGATACTTCATGAAGGGCTGTTAAAGAACCCGCTAAAGACATTGGAGCATATCAATTTCAATATGAAAAAAACAATCGTATTTTATATATTCAATTTATTCGTTTTGTAAATGGTATTGTACTACTTTATTTCTCATTACTAACGAGAGTATCGTTAGTGTTTGCTTTATTATTTTCTTTTTTAAATAAAAAATGACCTATGTCCTAAAGGGGTAATGTAACCTGGCTATCTGCCGATATCGACAACAATCGCATGATTTACTACTGTTGGTTACTTAGATTCTTGAATTTTTTTTAATTTATTTATACGTTTGATTTGTTGTCATTTTAATTGGTTTTGGGAATGTGTTTCTACGTATCTGTGTGTTTTCTTAAATTTTAGCAAATAATTTGTATAGTTAATAGCAATAATAATAATAATAATAATAATTAAGTTATGAAGAATGCGATAAATGAAAGAGTACTTTTATAATATACACACCAAACAAGCCATTTATTTTAAGGATGACGAAAGCAAATTCATTAATGATGCATTCTTAATTTTTTTGTTATTTTAAATAAGTGGGTCGGGTTGGATGGAGTAACAGGCCAAATTAGATTCGGGTCAAAATGAGTAATAATGATCATAATGAGTTCGGGTCGAAACGAGTTGTTTAAAAAACTATTAAATTAGAATAAGTCAAAAGAGCTAACTTTATTTAATGAGTAGGATATGATGGGTCAGTTTTGGTGTGTATCAATTACATAATATAGACCAAGGGTATAGAAGTCGTAACAATGCTGTTTACATTCGGGCTTTCTTATCAGGCTAGGCTATGTTGTTGTATCCAATGATTTGGACTAGGTGATCGTTCACAAAAGTATTGAGAATTTAATTACAAGAAAAGACATATTACAATTGAACTATTGATAATTTCTTTTAAGTTGATCCTTTCAGAGAGCAATTTGTATTAGGGGATTTTATGAATCGGTATGTCATTATATTAATATTATAGTTTCATCTTTCTTTTTTGATTGGTTAAATGCGACAGGATTTTGTAGACATGCTTAAATCTTCAATGATAATATTTGGCAACATGACTGCAAGTTGGTCATCCTTTGTCGCAGAGGTGACAATTTTGTGCATGTTACTACTTATAATGTGTTGATTAATTTTTTCATGTAATATGTAATTATAAGTAGTATTGTAATATAAAACGTAGTTCTATTAATAATATATGATAATTTTATTGTGTATCATATTTTGTTTACATTTTCTTGAATTGGTCAAAATCTAGTACGTTTATTTCTTTTAGTAAAAAGGTCTGGGCCACTATAATCATCATCTCTTTCAAATTACACTAACATTAGTATCAAATATATAAAATAGACACATTTATTTGGCATAATATATTTATGATGGTTTAAATAGAAATTAGTTTAAAAAATTTATAATTCCATAAAATGAATTTTTAACACATATTGTTGTGACACACTAAGTTAAATAAAATATACAGGATTAGTTTTTACAACAAATTAATTATTCGAGATAAAACGATCTAATTTATGAATATTGTTATATCATGCAAAATTAAATGAATATGTAGGATTATTTTTCATAACAAATTAATTATTCAAAGTAAAACGATCTATTTTATGAAAATTTGAAAATGTTTAAGTGAAAGAAACAAAATAAGGAGCCTTTTTATATAGTTTTTTTTTACGTTCACTAAAATGAATTACTAATTTTGTGATTATTAAAATGCACTTTTATATGTGAGTTAAGGACAAACATAACATTTATTTAAAATAATTTGAAACAAATACAAATTTACAAATTGTTCAAATATATAAGCGCATATATATACACACACACAATTGACACCTTCAGATAAAAAAACTTATGTTTAAGTTTTAGAGAAGACAGTTTCCTATTGTAGTTTGGTTTTGCAATGATCATCAACAAAAGTCTAGGCCAGTCTCTAGTAAGAGTTGACATACTTAAAAGACTCGTTTTACACATGGTCAACTTTATGTAGATTTATCAAGAGTGAAGAATAGAGACGAACAAAAAATAAATACCTATTTTAGATAAGCAAGAGAAAGTTGTAAGCAAAGCAAAAAATATTGTTTATAAGTAAAAATTTGTAGCTTTTGAAGTTTATGTTTTAAAGTTTAAAATTTTGCTTGTAAACATTCTACTATGTAATGTCATTTTTTGTAAGTCCATTTCTTTCAATATTATGTCTTAGTTTGAATATGACTTATAATTATAAATTATATTGCTGTCTCAAAAATATTAAAAAAATGTTATCGTTTGAAATTAAATATGCGTTACTTGAACGGTTTTTTATATTTCTGTATGTGTAATACAGAAGTGAATAACCTAGTAATAATTTAAGTTATCAAGAATGCAATAAATGAAAGAGTACGTGTATAATATGCACACCAAAATAAGCCATTTATTTTAAGGATGACAAAGACAAACTACAAACAACACCATGTTCACATGGTGCCACTTATTAGAGCTTCATAGTCGAGATTGAAAAACCCGAAAAACCTAAATGCTAGCAGAAGAAACAATCTTCCTTGGAGATGGGAGCAACTTTATAAACTCCACCGCAACTATGACAGAATTGTTAGCGGCAAGGTTGATAAATGTATCCGCTTCATTCGAGTGTTCACCACCACCCGCCATGTCAGAAAGTGCCCTAATCACAATATATGGCACCCTTTGTTGGTATGAAATGAGAGCCACAGCCGCACTTTCCATCTCTACGGGGCTAACATTAAACTTATCAAAGATGAAGGTTCTATACGCCGCATTGTCTAGGTAAATGCTAGCACTCGTTCCTCGTTCCAACGTTGTAACCTTTGGCGGAGTAGATAAGCATGTTGTCGCGTTTAGACATCCTTCTAATGTCAACGACTAAATATATTGTTAAAAAAAATGTGTCAGTTTTTTTAAGATAACCTTTTAAAACATACTTTTTAGTTTTTATGATGATATAAATCTATAGTGATGTATAACTTTATAAACTTTTAAGTTACACGTTTAAATTAGGATTCGTGTATATTACCTCTAGAATTTTGGCCAGATTGAAATAACGATCCTCAACAGGTACCCAAAAGACGTGTTGTCTCTCCTCGGGTATTCCATCTACCGGAAATATTTCCTCCGGTTGGTACCAAATGTTGTTCAAGAAGTTATCAGAAAGTGGATCGGTTGAAAAACTTGCAATGTTTAGGTGACCGATGTCTCTTGTGTAGTCACCAGCGTCTTCAAGGGGCAATGTGTATTCTGGACCATTTCCATACCTCTACAATATATACCAAAAATTTTCGACAAACAGACTATTACGGAACTGATCCAAAAGCTAACGGACCATAAGTAGTGACTCAAATTAAAAGGGCATAACCTGGGTTCCGTTTAATTAGGGTTATGAGGCCATAGGTAATGAGTAGAAGCGAGGCCTGATTATGTATCAAACAACCATACACAGTTTGTCCCGGTCGCCAGACCTAGTTTAAGCTTCCAAATTAAACTCATCTTTTAGTCACAAGGGGGTCTTCTTTTATGAGTTTTGATTTATTTCATTTCCTATGCGAGCATATGAATATTTGTTTTGACTAAGTGCGAATTTATTATGGAAGTCAAATTATTATTATGCAATAATCAATTTCAGCTTTACAAAATTTGACTCATGCAATTAACCTCACAAATTTAAAGTTACTATATGAAGGGTTTGTTGTCATAGTCTAGATATTCAATATATTATATGAAATTTGGCTTGAGGTTGTTCTCTTTATTTCTTGGTTCAATTAATTTTGTTTATTATATAATTACCTGCCAACTCCAAAGAGCAGAATGAGCCCAATAATGAGGAATGACAACATCTCCAATATTGAGTGAAGGGTTTGCATTTCCAGCAATTCCATAATGTACAACTCCCTCTATGTCAAACAAACTCAGCAATAGTTGTGTTGTAACTCCTGCATTAAGCTGTTGCATGCATGCTATCAAATACAATTGAAATCTTAACTTATAGTTTTTAAATATCTATATTTAGTGTGTATGAAAATATATAAACAATCACTTCATTAGAATGTTGTGTTTTTTATTTCCTTTTTTAACAAAAGAATAAGTGTTTTGTAACAAGTTAGCGAAAGACGTTGAACAACATTTTTGTTTTGATAAAAACTCGACAATATATTTTTTGTAACACTTAGTGTTTCCATTCATGCTTTCACAATGACATTTATGCTTTCGTAATAGCACGATAACTTGAAAAACATTGATAGACACTATACCATGCCTAAACCAGTCATAACCAAAATGACCCGTTTGCTGCCAATTGATCCAAACCGAAATCTCCTTCCTACACATGATAATACCAAAATTAGCATCAAACATCTTTAAGGTATAAAAGGAAACATCAACGTGTTATATATTAATCGGTTATTAAAATATGTAAGTGCGTACCATCAACATCGACAATGAGTTTACTAGGCTTGTATTCAGGATGATTTAGAAGAGGGTTCAATTCAAAAGTATTAGGGATCACAATGCCAACAAATGGCCCTTTTTGGTTAACCATATCAATTAACCTTTTGGTTTCTCCAAACACTGCACCATTAGCTTCTCGAGCCAACAAAAGTGTAAGCAAACTAGAAAGAGCAAAGAAAAAGAAATTAGCAATTCTCATTTTCTCTTAGAGATGGAGAAATAAGGAGAGACCGAATCAATTTATAGAGGTGAATGCTACGAAGGGGGGTTTGTGTGGATGAAAAAAGCAAGAGGGGGTTTATGGAAATGAAAAAAACATGAGGGGCTTATTTCTTTTGGTTGAATCATTTAGACATGTCTTAATTGTTGAACAAGTTAAAGACCACGTTGCGTCAGGTCAAACTTGATTCGCGAAGGAATCATAACGTCTCTACTCGAAACCCGAAAGATCCAAAATATCTCTCTGTTGTTGTTGTTTTAAACCGGCGCGCTACTTGATTCGTGAAGGAACTAAGGAACCCTAATGCTTCTACTAGTTACCTTGCCGGATACCGGAAAGTACCCAAACCTTCTCTTTGTAGCTGCTTTAAACAAGCGTTGTCACGGTACGAGGAAGAAACTCAATCGGTATCGTTTTGGTTCATTACAATACATCACTACCATAAAAAAATATTTTGCACAAAAATTGAAAGTTTGTTGGTCAAAGTATAAAATGGAAAACTTTTGAAGCTGGTTTTATATGTTTGATGGCCAAAGTTAGATGATAAAAGTCTCATGAGAAAAGTTGAAAGTTTGATAACCAAAGCATGAAAGACAAAACTAAATTCAAAGTATAAAAAAATAAAGTTTTCAAGTTGGTTTTTAATATAAATGAAACTTTGAGTAAAAATAAGAATTTAATATAAATAAAACTTTGATGGCAAAGTAGGAATAAGAAAATCACTTGGTAATATATATATAACTGAAGATACGTACCATATTACCGGGTTTGTATTACATTATTCGCTTTTAATATATATTTTTTTGGATTTTAATTTTATTTATTGAAAGTAAATTAATAATATACTTAGGATTTGATGATGAAAAAGATTCACAAGTAACTGAGATGCTATAACCCGGTTTAAAAGCTATCTGGGTTTGGTGAAACCCATGACCCACTTATTTTTTTTATATAAAATTGTTACTTAATTATAAATAATATCTATTTTTTAATCTGATATTAATTTTTAATATATCTATATTTTATAGGA
The DNA here is from genome assembly GCF_021521415.1 of Bidens hawaiensis. Taxonomy (NCBI): domain Eukaryota; kingdom Viridiplantae; phylum Streptophyta; class Magnoliopsida; order Asterales; family Asteraceae; genus Bidens; species Bidens hawaiensis. The sequence continues at coordinate 84,306 of NW_027499607.1, read as the reverse complement.
CTTTCATATCAAATATTTGGTGAGATTAATTTTTAATTTAATGAAATGTTATAACCTGTTTAAAGGCTATCTGGATTTGGTGAGACACATACATGTGAATTCGGGTCAAATACATGAGAAACCTCAATTTACAAATAAAACAATCCGATGACTTGAGAGAATGTAAGGAGAAACCAGAGAATATTTAAAGATTTCGTTTATATATATTTAACATTAAGATTAAAGATAGATATATATATATAAGATAGATTGAAGATACGTACCGTACATGATAATGTTTCACAAACTATCCCATCAATCATATCAAGAACGTATCACTAATAATGAACACATAATCAATCAAATAACCAAAGTACCAATTAAACAGGCAGTTTGATCATTTGTTATTTTTGTGTCTATTGCACCATGCATATACAATGTCTACTGTAGTTTCCTTTCACATAGATCCAAAATCTCATGTAAAATCTAGGGAGCATGTATTAATACAAATCGTCATATCTCCCCACGTCATATTTTAAACTTTTCTTAAAAACATTATTTTCTTTCAAAACAACAAACCTCCACAAACCTCATTAAAATAATATTAAATGTGTATATGTATAATATATATGTATGTGCATATGAGAGGGGGTGCCACATCACTAGTTCTTTACAAGTTTGCAAGGATGGACTTGACACCCACCTTCACTCCACAACCGGAGGTTTGTGTCTTCTAAGTTTGCTCATTGCCATGTAGATCCAAACCTAGGAAAAAGGAGCTTGCTATAGATGCTCTAATCCAGCTAAAGGCTTCAACATCTTATATATTTTTAATTTACATATGAACAAGAGCTTTATTAAGGTTGTGAATCTTCAGTTAGTAATAGTTCGCACTTCGCATTCTGGTTCAACTACCTGTGCATTTTGGAGATTGTTATAAAGTGGTGAAACAATCCGGCCTCTTCCCATGGAAACAACCTCTTGCACAAAAAGGTGTAAGGTAAGGCTGCGTGTGCATTAGATCATGAAGCGATCCGGCCCCTCCGGGACCCTACGTAAACGTGGGAGCCTAGTACACCGGGTATGCTCTCCATCAATGCTAGTCTGTCTTTCACAGTCACATTGAAATGAGATGCTAATGCTATTTATTTGTATCCTGCCATTTGCATGTATAAAATTCACAGTAACATAAATTTGTGTTAGAACTTGGCAGAATAATGCATGATAGACATGCAATTCAAGCATTGATTTCTTCAGATACACATCTTGATAATCTGCAGGAGTGGCTCCTTATTTACACCAGCACACAAACTTATTTTCACCATCTTTTTTGTCATTGTTATCACAATGACGGTGAGTGTGACAACTAGAAAATGATTAAAGTAAACAATAACAGGTACTTAGTGAGAGATTGAATTCTATAGAACTTGGTAATCTATACCGATCCCCATTAACTTACATGTATACAAACGGGTTCTGTGTACAGAACCTTTGTTGATCACTATACTATATACATATTGTGGTATCCACTAATTAAAACTTTGTTATGCCCTTTAAAAACTTCTTTGGAACCAAGCCATGCATGTTAGACGAATTTGAAGCTTTAGAAGGGAACAACACCTGGAGTTTAGTTCCCTCCACTTCCACTACTAATGTCGTTGGACTCAATTGGGTCTTTCACACTGAATATAAATCTGATGGCCACCATTGAACGTCTCAAAGCACGTTTAGTCCAAAAGCTTCAACCAAAGACATGACATTGATTATGTTGAGACTTTCATTCGGTTCTTAAACCCGCTACCCTACAATTGATTCTCTTTTTTTCCAAGTCTCATAACTAGGCACCCCGTCAACTTGATATAAACGCCAAGGAACATTGCAGGAAGATGTATACTATCCCAACCTCTTGGCATTATTAGATCCTTCATGTCCCTCGTATGTTTGCAAACTGAACCATGCTACTTTCGATCTTCACCAAGCATCGGACTCAAGCATTACGTACTCCCCTATGGTTTTAAATTGACCATCTCTAATCCCTCTCTATTTTATCATCCTCATAGTTCCATTCCTATTTTTATTCTTGTTTATGTTGATGGCATAATCATTACCGGCCGTTCTACTCCTAAAGTCGATAACTTTATTCAAATTCTTGCTTCTAAAATCTCTCTAAGGGATTTAGGTACCCTTTCTTACTTCCTTTGAGATGAAGTCACCCTCATTCCCAAGGTCTTTTCCTAACTCAATCTAAATACAAATTTGACATTATTTCCCAAGCTAAAATAAGAGAATGTGTAGCCTGATCTCAACCCCCATCACTTGTTCTAAACCGCTCACTCAACATGGTGGCAATTCCCTCTCTTCATATACGTAATATCGTATAGAAAGAGATTATTTTTTACTATTGTTTCCTTATTCATGGTATGACTTTGTATTTATATCCTTTGGTTTTTTCAGTTTTGGTAATTGTTTATGGTATGGTATTCTACCGCTCAAACCTACTGAAACCCTAAACTCACCACAGCCACCACCCAAGATCAACCTCAAACCACCATCTTATCATTATTTTCTGTCCCTGTCCACCGGCCCGAAATTAAATATCTGGATTTTGGGATTTTAAAGGAGACAAATAAGAGGGCTTGTGATCAAAGAATCGGTTCCTGTTAACCCATTTATAAGATAACAATTTCGGGAGAGTGTGGGCATTGACGGTTGTAAATTATGTTGTGAATGTTGTACGTTGTTTTTATTATTTTATTTTGCCATCTGACTCTAATCTCTATTGATGTGCTACGTGTTTTTATTCTCCTTATGCCAGATCTTTAGTGTTCTTTTCCACTTCATGTTTATTTCTCATAAGATAATTATATTTCATGGTTGCCGTCCTCCTTGAATGGTTTCTCTGCCGTGGATTTTTAGTTTTGATGATTGCTTGGTAGGTTATTTGACATATGTTTTTTCTATCGCTGGTGATGGCTTACGTCATTTATGCTGTGATTTGAGTTGGTCGTAGGTGGGTGTCTTTGTTGTCTCTGGCACTTGCCTTTTCTTTTCTCACATTCTGATTCGAGGATCATTATGTGTGTTTGTTGTGCTGCATTGCAGTTGTTCGTTGTGTTCGTTTTTAGGCTTTAGTGTGACTCTCTTTCATATGCTTGATGTTGTATGTTGTTTTTTGGGCATGAGGTAACGCCAAGTGTTTGATGAAATGTTTGACATAATTTTTGTTTTGTTATCACATCAGTCTTATGATGTTTTTTGGTGTATGTGCTAGGATGCATGATTTATCATGTGCTATCTTCTTTTTGACCATCGGACCAGGCTAGCAAACATTTAGATTGTAACGTACACTTCAAAGTTCAAACTGACTATTAAGACTTCTAAACGGTTAAAGCTACTTTCATACAGATAACTATATGACTAATAAGTGTTTTTCATTCTTTAAATGTGTTGACTGTCCAGGTGTGCTGCTCAATTTGTTGTTTCACTGTTATGAACTAACATGCATGCGCCTTTAATGAAATGGTTGAGAGATATTTGTTTTGTTGCTTATAGTGCATGTTTTGTGTTCTTTTCTTTTTTCTTTTTAACAATCAGAGCATTTGCTTTTTTTCTTTGGGAAGGTTTCATGTGGGTAAACATTACTTAAAACAGTTAAAGTTAGTTAGATACATATGACCAGGGATGTTAATCGGTCAACCTATTTGGGTTTCGGGTTAATTGGGTCGGGTTAGTCAGGTTTTAAAAAGTACAACTGACTCGCAGCCTGACCCTATTAAGGTTCAGGTTTGTCGGGTTCGGTAAATTGGGTTTCGGGTAAGTGATTTTGGAGGGTGTGAATTCTTTATTTTAGAATATTTATTTTAGCAAGATTTTATTTTGAGCCTTAAATAAACTTACTAAATGCTTGATTAAATTACATAAGCATTACTGGTGATTGTTATGTGAAACGTAGAGCTAAAGAGTTAAGATTGTTGTATTCATCTAGAGTTGGAAGTTTCGTTTATCCAGTTGTTTGACTAATAATTTGGTTAAAGCTTTTGGGAGCATGCCTATTTAAAATATAAGTTTTAGTTCTCACAAGTTGTAGTTTTGCTTATATAGTTTAGGCATCTATTAAGTCTGGCACTTGCTAGATTAAGTTAAACTATTTTGGTTATTTGGGTTAACCCGAAAACTGATTTTTTTTTTCTAAAACAAACCTAAAATCAGACCCTCCCGAATAACCGTTTAGGACTTTCTGACCATGTTTAACCCGACCCTAATTAGCTTATTTGGGTTCATGTCGGGTTGGGTTAATCGGGTTAGGGTATTTCACTATTTTGGACAGCCCTACATATGACTATATGAGTGACACATGCTTTTCATTCTTTACGTATGCTGACTTTTAAAGTGTACCGGGAGATTTGTATTGGCGGTCTACTATGTAGTTGGCATGCAATGTCTCATACAAATTAGGCGTATCGCATGTCGCCATGCATTTCATGTTTGTTGGGGTATGTTTTCGTTATCATGTCTCCTTTTGTGGTTGTGGTAGTTTCGTATGATGTTGCTGTTATATGTTTTTTCTTCTGCTACAAAGTGATCGGTGGAGGAATCGTCAGGGTTTGTCTTTTATGGTTCTGTTGCATTGGTCAATTATGCTGTCATGGGTATTATGGTCAACTATGATATGAAGCGCAATTTTGTCAAATTGCAGCTCCATAGACTGGTTGTGAACTGATAACTGATGCTTGCCTAACATATAAGTCTTGATACCAGTTGCAACTTAACTTTTAACACTATAGTTTGACAAACTACTTTCCTACAATTGAATCTTGACCAATATGCCGTTCGTGCCATGTTTCTATGCCCTTCGTGCCATATTTCACCCCATTCCGATTACTTGGTTCCTACACGCCAGTCGACTGTCTATTGTTAATTTTGAAGGTACCTAATTAATACAATAAATGACAGATCCAGAAGAAAAGAAGCATGAAAAATAAGGGCACATAAGCTTTTCGGGGAACAGGAAGACCAATGACATCTAGCAGTCTTGGCAGGACAAAGCAAGATTTTTTGGTATATGTAAACCCAAGAATACCCAAGTAAATAATATAGGGCAACTGGGGTTTCAAAATGTCTTGAATATTATGTAGCCTATACTAGCATATATGTCCCCAAGACACTATGTCTATGCAGCATATATAACCAAAACACACCAACATACAGAGAACATCAATAACTGGTGGGCAACCCAACTACACCGCATCGCGGCAGGTGCGCCAACTAGTTTGGTATTATTTTCCTCAATTTTATATTAATATAACATGGAGATTACGTTAATAATTGAAATCCCCATGAATGTGTTGGGACAGTTGGGACTCGAGAAGTTGAAAAGTCCAAGATAAATAATTCTTTTTATCATCCAATGATCGCTTTTTTCCATCACAAATCACCAACGCCGTCAATACTAAACACAACAGGCAGCATGTCATACAATAAAGCCCAAAACAGCCATATTCCCGGTTTAAACTACAAGTAATACCAACAATTTTTTGAAATATTTACCGTTAAAGGCGCTTCAGTTCAAACCAAGGTTCCACCAATCGCCAACATGGAAAGTAAATTCAAAACTAGTAGCAATTGTTTTGTGGATTCGGGTGCTACCGATCACATCACTCACAGACTCAATTGGTTTAATAATGATCTGAAAAACACGTATGAATTGCCCTTTACTATACCCAACGGTTCCTCCATTTCAATGAAAGGAAGAGGGTCATGTGCCCTACCCAACGGAATACGAATTGAGAATGTTTTACGCGTCCCAACGTTTACTTGCAATCTCATATCTGTTAGTCGTTAAGCGAATGATTTGCAGTGTGCGGTAACATTTTTTCCTGAATTTTGTGGTATGCATGCCCTGAACTCGAGAAAGTTAATTGGGGTAGGTAAATGCAAATATGGGCTCTATCATATGAGCATGGTATGGAGCAGGAGAAAGGCAATGGCAATGGAAACTGTTAGTGATTTTTGGCATAAGCGTCTTGGACACGCTTCACATGTAAAACTTTGTCTTTTGGATTTTCTTAAGAATGTTTCTTTGTGAACAAATGGTACACTTGGTGATTCTTGCACTAGAGCTAAATTTACCAGATTATCTTTTCCAATAAGTTCAGTAAAAAGTCAAAGTTGTTTTGAGCTTTTACATTATCATATTTGGGGAAGGTATAGAACTCCTTCACTCACAGGTGCCGATTATTTTTTAACCATAGTTGATGATTTTAGTCGGACTGTGTGGGTGTTCCTTATAAAACATAAGACAGAAGCGAGTGATTGTTTAATTGGTTTCCATAAAATGATTATACACAATTTAATAAACTTGTCAAGAGAATTAGAAGTGACAATGGTGGTGAATTTACCTCGAACAGAATGCTCAACTTTTACACCAAGCATGGTATTCTTCTAGAGATCACTTGCCCACATACCCCCACAAAAAAATGGATTTATGGAGCGAAAGCACCGTCATCTCCTCGAAACGGAAAGGGCTTTGAAATTTGAAGCTAAGTTATCCACATGCTATTGGGGAGAATGCGTCATGATCGCCGGCTACATTATAAACCAACTTCCTTCAGAAGCCATTAAAAACAAGACCCCTATGAGATCATTTATGGACAAAAACCTGATTATGAAAGTTTAAAGGTTTCCGGGTGCCTTGTGTATTATCGTAGCACTGAAACAAGGGGTGACAAGTTTGAGGAACGGGGAGACCAAGAATATTTTTGGGATATTTGCGGGGTACAGGGGTTATAAGATTTATGATGTAAAGAATGGCAAGATAATAGTGTCTAGAGACGTGAAGTTTGTTGAGAGCATATTTCCTCATGACTCACACGTTGACCAAGGGGAAGATGAAGAACCGAAAATTTTTCCAACATGGTATTATGATGATCAAAATCCACACAAAAACAAGAGTAATATACATGAAGAGAATGGGCCAGAACCTGATAGCCAAAACGATGGCGTAAATAGTAATGTGCATGAAGGTGATGTTGTCATGCAAAATGAAGGACCGACCCAAGTGGTAAAACCCATAGCTGAAACTGAGAACATTGAGCAAGCCAATTTGACCGAACCCACAACCCAAACAGAAACAAGACAAGAAGAGCCCACCATGGAAAAACAAACTAGAACTCGTCCTACTCGACTCAATAATTATGTTGTGAATCTCCCACCATCCATTGATCAAGCTTCACTTGAGTCAAGCCAACAATGCTCAACGGTACATTCTATTGCCAATTTAATTCCTTATGATAAATTTTCTAATTCACATAAAGCCTGTTTAACGACCATCAGTTTAAATGATGAGCCAAAAACTTTTAAGCAAGCAGCTCAGAATGAAAATTAGAGGGAGGCGATGAAAAAATAAATACAGGCACTTGAGACTAATGGCACGTGGACTCTTGAGGATCTATCGGAGGGAAAACGAGCCATAGATTCAAAGTGGGTGTTCAAATTAAAATATAAACCAAATGGGGAGATAGAAAGATACAAAGCAAGGTTGATGGCAAAGGTCTTTACTCAAATAGAAAGAATTGACTTCCATGACACATTTTCCCCAGTAGCAAAACTTGTCATCGTTCGTATGCTCTTAGTAGTGGCGGTAAAAAAGAACTGGATAATTCATCAGTTGGATGTTAATAATGCTTTCCTGCATGGTGACTTGGACGAAGAAATTTATATGAAGATCCCACAAAGTTTTGACAAAGGAAAGGAAACAAAGGTTTGCAAGCTAAAGAAATCCATCTATGGGCTGAAACAGACATCTAGGAATTGGTATCAAAAGTTCGCATATGCTTTGCACGAGTTTGGCTTTGAACAATTTAAACCTGATCACTCGCTTTTTATATTTAAAACAAGAAGTATATTTGAGGTTGCTCATATTTATGTAGATGACGTTATCATTGTGGGTAACAACTCAAATAAAATTGAAGAAACAAAGAGTTTCTTAATAGAAAATTCAGAATTAAAGACCTTGGTGTTTTGAAGTATTTTCTAGGAATCGAAGTAGAATGGACAAAAGATGGTCTTGCCCTCAGTCAAAGAAAATATGTGATGAACATTTTGGAAGATAGTGGTATGTTGGGTTGTAAATCAAGTGCTTTTTATATGGAACAAGGTACCAAACTTGATAGGGATGATGAAGAATGTTGATGTTGGAAAATGTCACACCCTGAAATCTTAATTAAACAGCAGAAAACTTTGACCAAGTCATTTCGGTTGGTGACAGACACCGTTCAGCCAATCATAATCAAATTTACATATAATACATAACTTGGACTTTATTCAACCATCAGAGTTTTTTCGCATGTCATATTACACGGTTTTATTCAATCACAAGTCCAAACTTTGAAAGTTAACTGTTACTATTCAAACACACGTCCTCTTTTCTACGCCCTCCACGAAGCTTCCACTTTTTTATTTACCTAAAAGACACATTTAAAATATTTTGTCAATGCAAGGTTAGTGAGTTCTCAATTTTTAAAATCATGAATTTTGAAACCAGTAGTTATATATAATCCTCTTCGAACGCTTATTAAGGTAATCCATAATTCAAACTTTATCCAATGATTTAAAACCAACATTTTATTATTTTAACAAGTGTATTAGTTATAAGTTTACAAGAAATATGACACATGCAAGGAATTTAAATCTATAACCCGACATATACCAAACTCAAAATATTTGCCCTCAACATTTAACCAGAGCGACTGGTCGGCAGGCAGGGCGTCACCCCGATAGATCTATCAATATTTCTACGTCCCAATACAAGGTTAACTGCTATAACGACCGGGTAGTTGTTTCCTTACCTTCGCGTTCATACTATATTTAGGCAGTTGTTTCCTTACCTAAGTATTTCACGCCACTCTGATTTAACCCGTTACATTTAATACAATTGTAAAATAAAATGCTTACAAAATGTGTTTTATATGTTCAATTATTAAAACAATGGGATTTGTGGGAAACTCACCTTTGCCAGAAATTGGTTAGTCTACGCCACTCTGATTTAACCCATTACATTTAATACAATTGTAAAATAAAATGCTTACAAAATGTGTCTTTCCCTCAAACACATTTATACATTCAATTATTAAAACAAGGGGATTTGTGGAAAACTCGTCTTTGCCAGAAATCGGTTAGTCTATCGTTTCCTCGTGCCCTATTATTATATGACACAATTTCAATACTTCAACTAATATTTATATTTTAAGTTTGTTCATTTAACATAAAATACTTGTGACGCCCCGAACCCGGTAGCCCTACTTTAGCGTTGGATTTACTCATAAACGCAGTTCTAAATATCAGAGTTAATTAAAACATTCGCGGAATATAAAAGCTTTCATAAAACATTTCGTAACAAAACACGTCTTGTCTTAAAACATTATTTTGTCTTTCAAAATTAACGAACATTAACTTAAACGTCTTGAGTCTTCCGATGCCAGCCTCTTATTCAGTGCCACGTGTCTCCTCAAGCGAGCTGCCTCATCCTACTCACCTGCGTGCATACTAAAAGTCAGCTACGCTGAGTGAGTTCTAGTTAATCGTACGCCATACAATACAACACATACATACATATCTGAAGATACATATCCATACTTCACTAGTTACCCTTCTGTTCTACATACATACTTGCTACCATACATACATACATATCTACAATCACTAACCTCAGTCTACCGAGAGTACGTTCATAGTCCGCCGTCTATACCTGTACTCACGATCGTGAACACGTAAAAGGTCCGCAGTCCTTACCTATGTTCACCATTCATGGTACGTACAAGGTCCGCGGTCCTTCCCTATACCATCATATATCCACAACACGTACAAGGTCCACGGTCCTTCCCTATGTTGCAACCTAATTCATAGCACGTACGAGGTCCGCAGTCCTCCCCTATGCTACAAATAAAGCACGTATAAGGTCCACAGTCCTTTCCTGTGCTGACGCCTATCTATATTACGTATAAGGTCCGCAGTCCTTATCTACGTTACGTATAAGGTCCGCAGTCCTTATCTACGTTGGCGTCTATCTCCTATAACACGTATAAGGCCCACCGTCCCTATCTACGTTTACATCCATCATCTACATCACGTATAAGGCTCGCAGTCCTTAACTACGCCATCACCTGCCAAGTCTATGTCCAACAGAAGTTAGAGGGATTTGCCATCCTAACTTACTATGTCGAACGTAGAACTCACATACCATTCGTGTACCTGTATACACATACTTCACATATACAATAATTACATTATAGCATAAGAACACTCTAGGCGTTCTTTACATCCTTCATTTAACAACCATACCCCTTGTCGTTACGTGCAATATCCGAAGATCGTTCACGCCCCGACAAGTATTCATTTGTAATATTCATACATCTTCGATATATAATATTCGTACCTTTATTTTTAACCTGACAGTACGCGCAATATCCGAAGATCGTTCGCGTACCGACAAGCAATCATTCATATCCATCACATATATCACATATGGCATACACTTATCACTTAGGATAAATGTATTAACAACACATCGAGTATGCACACAGCCCCGAAAACATAACAAGGAATGGGGCTAGAAACTCACCTGAACTCTGCTTCTTCCTCTGATAGTTGTAAATCCCTTCTTTAACTGTGCTCGGTTGACTGTATAAGTTACACGTATCAATACTCGCTTGATCTAATCTGGCGGCCTAGTATTAGCTTACTTTTACTTATCGTTTTAATCTATTCTCTAATCGAACTTGACTTTAGGCGAAGTTAAACCTTAGGCGAACTTAGCTTTAGGCGAAGTTAAACCTTAGGCGAACTTGGCTTTAGGCGAAGTTGTCATCAGGCGAACTTGGCTTTAGGCGAAGATGTCATCAGGCGAACTTGGCTTTAGGCGAAGCTGTCATCAGGCGAACTTGGCTTGCAGGCGAAGCTGTCATCAGGCGAACTTGGCTTTAGGCGAAGCTGTCATCAGGCGAACTTGGCTTGCAGGCGAAGCTGTCATCAGGCGAACTTGGCTTTAGGCGAAGCTGTCATTAGGCGAACTTGGCTTTAGGCGAAGTTGTCATCAGGCGAACTTGGCTTGCAGGCGAAGTTCATCAGGCGAACTTAGCTTGCAGGCGAAGTTGTCGTCTGCAGCTACTGTTCGTTCTTAAATCCCTTAATCACCTTCGTTTCTTAACCAAATAACTCGATTTAGGTACCCACGGGATCGTCTGACCAGCGCCTACAAACCCCAACCATCAAATCGACCTAACATCGATGTTTAAAGGGTGCGATTTAGGCATATAGGTTACGGGTTCTTTTTATCAATCGATTAACCCATCAAATCATAACCATTTTCAGTAAGATTAGCTTTGTTGGATTCGTTTTTACCATACAAACTCAGATCTATCATTTCTCAAATCAACCCGAACCTACACGAACGATTTCTAACTATAAACGTACCTTGAACGAGTCGAACTACGAACACGGTTAAGCCTTGATGTTGTTTTGGTCCGTCACAACGTTCCAGCACCAACAAGCTCGGGTTTTCGCCTTCGGATCTTGGTTCGGGCCGTGTGTGTTTTGGGTGTGTGTGTATGGAATATGTGAGAATGAGGATTAAATGGTGGTTAATGGTATTTATATTTAGGGATCATGGGCTTAAGCCCATGGACTCTCCTTCCTTCTTTCATAACCCAAGTCCATAACCCATATCCATTACCCAACACTAGCCCGACCCATACCAACTCCTACTCTATTTATTTATTTCCCGATAACCCGAGTAAATTTCCCTCTATTATTAAGTAATATAATTAATATCATTTTGGAAATTTCGGGATGTTACAAGTCTTCCCTCCTTAAAGAGGTTTCGTCCCCGAAACCAAACTTATTCCCTATAAAAGGAAAACTTCTTATATTTACACACTTTATCGAATCGCCTTTGCCTTCTGGGTTATCCTTCTTACTCCCGACTTTGCAGCCATCGAATGGTGGTCATGTGTTTTAGCTATTTAAGGTAGCTCGTCCATGAGACCCTCGATGTACCAAGACTCATCTCATCCTTCCAAGGCTTCGATTAGTACTTTTAACACTATTGTCTAAAACAACCTTTCATCATAGCATAATAATCATTCATAACCAAACTCAATATATTACACGTCACTGATAAACATAAGTTTTAAACCTTAACACAAAACAAGTCCTTAAGCAAAAGTAACTTAATAAAACCATTGCATGAGCAATTATTCCTTCATCAAGTGTTCCTCTCTGCAGTTTCCCCAAGTCTTTATCCTTTCGCACCTCCCGCCCCTGATTCCTTGCAATCCCTAGCCATGTGGTCAGCTTTTCCGCATTTGAAGCACTTTGGACGATCAGGGCATTCTCGAGAATAATGCCCACTCTTTCCACACCGATAGCACCTGTCTGTCCCAGTCCTACATTCTCCCCGATGCACTTGCCCACACGTCTTACATGCATCCTTGTTCCCAACCTTGGCCTTCCTCTCATCAGTTGTTGTCACCATCTCGCCAGACCGCTTAGCAGTGGTAGCCCATTTCTTCTTCTTCTTTTCCTCCACCACCACATCGTCCTCAGCCAGGTCAGCGTAAACCACTTCTGCAAGTTCAACAGCAGAGTCAAAAGTAGCAGGTTTATTTGCCCTGACTAACATGCGGACTTTTTGTGGCAATCCCCTCACATAACATTTGATTCTCTGGACCTCAGTGTCAACCGTATCAGGCACCAACCTAGATAGTCGGTTGAATTCAGTAGTATACTCACGATGCGTCATCATACCGGCCTTTAAATTCAGAAAATTCATCTCCGTCCTTTCAACCTCGGCATCTGCACAAAACTTCTTCATCACCAACTCTTTCAGATCGTCCCATCTCAACGCCTTGATCTCATCCCTAGTCTTTCTCTGCTCCACACTTTCCCACCACTACATAGCTTCTTCCTCAAATGACTGAGTAGCATAACCCACAGCTTGGTCGGGACGGCATTCGCTAATGCGGATAATCTTGTCCATAGTGGTTATCCATTGAAGAGTAGCGATTGCGTCTCCCAACCCAGTCAGCTTTGGCGAGTCGCATCCTTTGAAGGACTTATAGTTGCACCCATCTTGGCCTCTTTTCCTGTCATCGACCTTCACAGACTTATCCTCACTCGAGGCCTCTCTTTCTCCTCCCCCATCCTTCCTACCATCACCACCTGCCCCTTCAGCAGTTCGTTCACGGCTTCCAGCAGATCTTTTGGGATTCAGGTTCTTCACAGCAGCAACTACAGCTTGAACAATGGCTGCTTGAACTGCAGGGCTAAGTTGAACCTCTTCGTTGTTGTTCTGGTCTCCTCCAGCTGCGCTTCCTTCATCTTCGGTGTGGGAAGCTTCTTCTACCGAGGGTTGCCGGACAAGACGAGGCCTGCCACGACGTCCAGTGCGACCCCCAGTTCCAACAAATTCTCCAGCTCCAGCCATTAGTATTCTAAAAGGGAAAACACAAACATCATCACTCAAGGAACTATTTAGTACAAGGATAGCAAGGCTAACAGGTAATAACAGTGGCCAGTTGTGACTAGCTGATCACGTTGCTTTCCGTGTCCTATACACTTCCCTTTATGAGTCTATTTGTGTTGGTTCTACTTAAGCAGTTAGTCAAATCAAACAATCAATTATTCCTATCCCTGCCTGTTCACGTATCTTTTCTTTCTCATTAACATATATCATTTAATCATACACTTTACCTTTACTGATCTTGCTTGAGCGACACATGGCATTCTTGAACTGGCATCTTCTTTCTTTTCTAACTTAAACCCTATTCTCTGTTCGAGTCTAAGCATGTAGGATGCTTAAATCTCTCGAACTTTGCTCTGATACCAACTTGTAAGGCCCCGAACCCGGTAGCCCTACTTTAGCGTTGGATTTACTCATAAACGCAGTTCTAAATATCAGAGATAATTAAAACATTCGCGGAATATAAAAGCTTTCATAAAACATTTCGTATCAAAACACGTCTTGTCTTAAAACATCATTTTGTCTTTCAAAATTAACGAACATTAACTTAAACGTCTTGAGTCTTCCGATGCCAGCCTCTTATTCAGTGCCACGTGTCTCCTCAAGCGAGCTGCCTCATCCTACTCACCTGCGTGCATACTAAAAGTCAGCTACGCTGAGTGAGTTCTAGTTAATCGTACGCCATACAATACAACACATACATACATATCCGAAGATACATATCCATACTTCACTAGTTACCCTTCTGTTCTACATACATACTTGCTACCATACATACATACATATCTACAATCACTAACCTCAGTCTACCGAGAGTACGTTCATAGTCCGCCGTCTATACCTGTACTCACGATCGTGAACACGTAAAAGGTCCGCAGTCCTTACCTATGTTCACCATTCATGGTACGTACAAGGTCCGCGGTCCTTCCCTATACCATCATATATCCACAACACGTACAAGGTCCACGGTCCTTCCCTATGTTGCAACCTAATTCATAGCACGTACGAGGTCCGCAGTCCTCCCCTATGCTACAAATAAAGCACGTATAAGGTCCACAGTCCTTTCCTGTGCTGACGCCTATCTATATTACGTATAAGGTCCGCAGTCCTTATCTACGTTACGTATAAGGTCCGCAGTCCTTATCTACGTTGGCGTCTATCTCCTATAACACGTATAAGGCCCACCGTCCCTATCTACGTTTACATCCATCATCTACATCACGTATAAGGCTCGCAGTCCTTAACTACGCCATCACCTGCCAAGTCTATGTCCAACAGAAGTTAGAGGGATTTGCCATCCTAACTTACTATGTCGAACGTAGAACTCACATACCATTCGTGTACCTGTATACACATACTTCACATATACAATAATTACATTATAGCATAAGAACACTCTAGGCGTTCTTTACATCCTTCATTTAACAACCATACCCCTTGTCGTTACGTGCAATATCCGAAGATCGTTCACGCCCCGACAAGTATTCATTTGTAATATTCATACATCTTCGATATATAATATTCGTACCTTTATTTTTAACCTGACAGTACGCGCAATATCCGAAGATCGTTCGCGTACCGACAAGCAATCATTCATATCCATCACATATATCACATATGGCATACACTTATCACTTAGGATAAATGTATTAACAACACATCGAGTATGCACACAGCCCCGAAAACATAACAAGGAATGGGGCTAGAAACTCACCTGAACTCTGCTTCTTCCTCTGATAGTTGTAAATCCCTTCTTTAACTATGCTCGGCTGACTGTATAAGTTACACGTATCAATACTCGCCTCATCTAATCTGGCGGCCTAGTATTAGCTTACTTTTACTTATCGTTTTAATCTATTCTCTAATCGAACTTGACTTTAGGCGAAGTTAAACCTTAGGCGAACTTAGCTTTAGGCGAAGTTAAACCTTAGGCGAACTTAGCTTTAGGCGAAGTTGTCATCAGGCGAACTTGGCTTTAGGCGAAGTTGTCATCAGGCGAACTTGGCTTTAGGCGAAGTTGTCATCAGGCGAACTTGGCTTTAGGCGAAGTTGTCATCAGGCGAACTTAGCTTGCAGGCGAATCTGTCATCAGGCGAACTTGGCTTTAGGCGAAGTTGTCATCAGGCGAACTTGGCTTTAGGCGAAGTTGTCATCAGGCGAACTTAGCTTGCAGGCGAAGTTCATCAGGCGAACTTAGCTTGCAGGCGAAGTTGTCGTCTGCAGATACTGTTCGTTCTTAAATCCCTTAATCACCTTCGTTTCTTAACCAAATAACTCGATTTAGGTACCCACGGGATCGTCTGACCAGCGCCTACAAACCCCAACCATCAAATCGACCTAACATCGATGTTTAAAGGGTGCGATTTAGGCATATAGGTTACGGGTTCTTTTTATCAATCGATTAACCCATCAAATCATAACCATTTTCAGTAAGATTAGCTTTGTTGGATTCGTTTTTACCATACAAACTCAGATCTATCATTTCTCAAATCAACCCGAACCTACACGAACGATTTCTAACTATAAACGTACCTTGAACGAGTCGAACTACGAACACGGTTAAGCCTTGATGTTGTTTTGGTCCGTCACAACGTTCCAGCACCAACAAGCTCGGGTTTTCGCCTTCGGATCTTGGTTCGGGCCGTGTGTGTTTTGGGTGTGTGTGTATGGAATATGTGAGAATGAGGATTAAATGGTGGTTAATGGTATTTATATTTAGGGATCATGGGCTTAAGCCCATGGACTCTCCTTCCTTCTTTCATAACCCAAGTCCATAACCCATATCCATTACCCAACACTAGCCTGACCCATACCAACTCCTACTCTATTTATTTATTTCCCGATAACCCGAGTAAATTTCCCTCTATTATTAAGTAATATAATTAATATCATTTTGGAAATTTCGGGATGTTACAATACTCACACAAACGTTTTTACTTTATTAATTAAAAAAGTTTCTTTTACTTAGTTTATTGTGTTCGAACGACTCGTTGGCAACCTTTTAAGTGCAAATTTTTATATTTGAACACAAGCATTCAATATCCTAATAATAATGCAAATACTTCTATTTAATCTAATCATTTAACTCCAACACATGAAACCAATCTAACAAGTAGGCACACATTACTTATTCTAACAAATATGCTAATAATATTTATATTAATAAATATTATTTAGTTTGCTAAATGCTAAGTTTTAAAATACTTTTGAGTTCCTGGAATTAATCAATTTAAAAGTTTGAAAACTTTTATGTTTTAAAGATTGTCTTTCCAGTTTTATCGGTCCGCGAACCGGTTAACGTTCTTTTATGTCAAAATTTATTATTTAAAGTATAAAAATTACTTTTTATGTTAAAATATATAATATTTATAAGTTATTTTATAAAAATATTTTCTTTTTCGTTAGTTATAGTTTTCACTAAAGTGGCTATTTTTATCGTTTTCTCATTGGCTTTCGCGACACGAACCATTTAAGGTCAACTTTTACCAACTTGGTATTTTTATATACATTATATTATATAATGTGTATTAGTATTTAGGTTTTATATGCTGTTTTAAAACAGGTTCTAAAACCGTGTCGGTTTGCGTTAAAAAGTCGAACGTTTCGACCGTTTAAGCAACCGATTATCAAACCAAGCAAACTAAAACATGTTAAACACATTATGCATCAAATATGGAACCCTAAACTTATAAAGCACTGAATTTTCTAGATTTAGTCATTTAACAAAAAAAAAATGCATTTTTAAAGCTAATCAAAGCAAGTTTTTTTTATTACTAATATGTAAATGCAGACAAGTACCTTATGTAATACAACTTGTATAATTTTCATATGCATCTTTCAAAAGCTAGTTATTGAATAGATATTTTCATAGTTCAACTAACGTCATCAACTAATGCAATTTATTTACCAAAGCTAGCATCATCAAATAATACAAGGATCAACAAGTTCCATCTTAAATCAAATTTTCTAATCTAGCATTGCATCCTACAAACTTAACATTTTTCTTAGCCAATGATTTTGTACTTAGTTTAAATTTTCAATAATAAAAAAAATCATCATTTTTTTTTCATCAACAATAATCATCATCTTCAAACAACAACATTTCTAGCAATTCTTGTATCAAAATCCAATCTTTCAAACAAGTATGTAGATAACCCACTTAAACACCCACATCCAAGCCATCTCTTTCTATCCATAGATTTCAAAACCAATTTCCGAGTTCGTAGCATTCAAGCTTCAAGTATGGAATCTAATCAAGAGGTGAAACTATTCATAGACTTCTAAGTATCAAAAATGAGATATTATAGATGCATAAGTATGTATGCATGTATGTATATGTGTAAGGTATACTTGCACACACACATACACACACACCCACATTCAACACCAAGTTCCATTTTTATGTATTCATGTGTTTGTGTGAATCATTTTAAGTTTGTAGGAATAAGATTTAAACATCGAAACTATAAAACCCATGAAATGATTACCTTTGGTTTTTAGCGTGAGTGAACAAGATAATGATTTTCTTGAGTATCTTCTTGCTTATGGTGCTTTAATCCTTCTATTTTGCTCCTAGATTAGCCTTTCTTAATCCATTTCTTAAGTTTTTCTTGATTATATTAAGTGAAAATGGTGATAGGTAATAATGGTGGGGTAACCGATGGTTTATAGAGGAAGAGAGAGTGAAATTGGTGGTGTGTTGTACAAGCTAGAATGTAAGTTGTGAGATTATGGTGAAGGTAGGGCCATGTGTTTACTGCAACTCTTTCCAACACAAAAATACATGCACACGGCTTGGGTTGTTTTAAAAGGGTGAGGGTTGTGTTGGTTAGTGGGTGTTTAAACAATAATCTTAAGTTTCCAGTTTAACGTCTAACGTACTTTAGCTAATCAAATGAATCCCGTTTCTAATAATTTTTTTCAGGTTTGATCCGATATTGAATTCTAGATAATACAAGCCTAAGAAACTAATTTTTGAAAATGGTTGGTTTCGGGCTCATACGGTATCCTGCACTGGCTTTTATTCTATTATTTTCTAAATTTTGCGATTCGAAATTCTAAAAATAACTTTATATATTATCACTAATATTTTCATTTTAATTTTTCGAGTTATTCTTGACACGTTTGGACTACTGTTAGTTTTTAAGTCATTGCCAGCGGTTGTTTCGCGCATTGTTCACTACGTGCCAAATTTGAACTTTTCGAATGCAGTTAAATATATCTCAAATATTTTTGGAGTTTTTTCTTTGGACTAAACAAATATCACTTTATTTATTATTTTATTTTATTTACGTCAGTACGGATTACATTAGTACCAGATTAGGCTTAAAATAGTCGGGTGTCACAGAAACTATAGAAGATTAGTGGGTCGGCTTCTCTATTTAAAAGCCATTAGGCCTGACATTACTTATTCTATCAACGTTCTCAGCCAGTTCATTGCGGATCCTCGACAAAATCATATGGAAGCAGCTATAAGAGTTCTTAGATACTTGAAGTCCACTCCTAGTCAAGGTATCTTACTTCCAAATAGGGGTGGTGTGAATCCCTTTGGGTATACCGATTCGGATTGGCTTGGGTGTCAAGATACAAGATGATCACGAACCAGCTATGTTTCACTACTAGAAAATGGGTATTTTTGCTACAAAAATTTTCTACAATTTTCCCACAACTCAAATTTTTCAACAAATTTTCCACAACTTTTCGTCAATGATCAAAAGTAAAAAAAGTCTTAAAATTTTTCACAAGTTTCCTACAACGTAGCGGCGTAATGCAGTTTTGTCACAATTTCGTCGAAAACATAAATCCATTTCCGACAAATTATCGACAATTAGTTTAATCATTTATTAAGTATTAAACCTTTAGAATAAAAAAATCAACACACAAATAAAATAACACCCTTTTGTAGCAAAATAGTCGGAAAGCTAGTAATTTTGCTACAAATTTGAAATGTATCATAAAAACCACACTTTTGTTGCAAAATAGTGGCAAAACTTGCAAAGTTTACTACAAGTTTCCGGCAACTGTGTATTAATTATTGAAAATAAAACACTAATAATAATGAAAACACACTTTTGTGGCAAAATGGACAGAATGCTCGCAAATTTTGCTACAAATCCTTTACAAAATTGTAATATATTATAAAAATCACACTTTTGTGGCAAAATGGTGGCAAAACTAGCAAAGTTTGCTACAATTTTTTGGCAACTATGTATTAATTATTGAATATAATAGCTAATAATAACGAAACCACAATTTTGTAGCAAAATAGTCGGAATGCAGGCAAATTTTGCTACAAATTTGCTACAATTTTGTATAAACACACATTGGTGACAAAATTGTGGCAAAACTTGCAAAGTTTGCTACAAATTTCCCTTAACTCGTGTTATTTATTGAATATAAAAACTAATAACAATAAAACCATACTTTTATGGCAACATTGTAGCAATTTCTTGCTAAGTTTGCTATAAGTTTATGACAACTCAATATTGTTTATTGAATATAATATTAATAAGTAATAAAAACACACTTTTGTTGTGGCTAATGTCACAATCTTGCAAATGTTGCTACAAGTTTTTGACAACTCTTGAATATTAAATGAGAACACACATTTTTGTGGCAAAATTGTCGCATAATTTGCAAACTTTGCTACAATTTTGCTACAAAACTCTTTTTTTATTATTCTTGACTTTAAAATTTAATAATTCATAAAAGCATAACTTTGTATAAACTTTGTGTTTTTTGTTATTATAAATAAATTAAAAAAGGTAACAAATAAAGTTGTAATTGCTCGTTTTGTACGTTTAATCTGTCATCAACACATGCGATAGCCAGAAGGTAATGGTGGTCGATGGTGGTGGGCGGCGGTGGTGGGCAACGATGGCGATAGCTAGGAGCGATGGTTGATGGTGATGGGGCGACGACAGTGCTTGTGGTGAGAAACGACGACGGTGGTGGGTAGTGGTTGCAATGGTGGGTGGTGGGCGACCGGAGGTAATGGTGGTTGATGATGGTGGGTGGAGGTGGTGGGCAATGATGGTGCTTGCCAGGAGCGATGGTTGGTGGTGATGGGCGGCGACAATGCTTGTGGTGAGAGGCGACGACGGTGGTAGGTGGTTGTTGCAATGGTGGGTGGTGGGCGACAAAAGGTAATGGTGGTCGATGGTGGTGGGTGGAGGTGGTGGGCAACGACGGTGCTAGCCAGGAGCGATGGTCGGTGGTGATGGGCGGCGACAGTGCTTGTGGTGAGAGGCAACGACGGTGGTGGGTGGCGGTTGCAATGGTGGGTGATGGACGACAGGAGGTAATGGTGGTCGATGGTGGTGGTGGTGGGTGGCGGTGGTGGGAAACGATGGCGATATTTTGCGTGTACTAATCTTACTTATATAATGCATGAACAAGCCTTGTTCGTGTTCATTCGGTTCGTTTAAAGCCCTTAGTTATATTTTGCGTGTACTAATCTTACTTGTATAATGCATTGTATGATCAGTTATGATTGCTGCTCAAATGGATGGATAAATAGAAAGTGTTAATAGTACAAATATGCAACTTATATATTCTAATCACTTCTGATGAACACAACTTGATTTTTAGGAACAAAAACTGTTCGTTGTTTATTTTTTTTATTTGAGATGTACGTATGTTGCAAATTATTTCTTGTCATTGGGTTTGCCAATTTTGCATTATCTATTTGACCATTCTTGTTCAGTTAAATGCAAGGTGTCTACAACCCGAGAGTTAGGGTCACCAGTTATTTGGGGGTAGTATCTTCTAATCCATATTTTGCGGTGACCGGGTCACTAGTTTTCACAACTTGCGGGTCATACCGTGATGCTCGACACTCGGAAGAGGTATTGTTGTTATTATTTTTTTTTTGTTTTTTATATTATTGTTTAGGCATTGTTGTTGCCAGGCTAGTCGGACCATACAAATGCCTCCCTAATTTTAATTGGTTTTGGAAATAATTGTTATCATGTTCATTGTGGATATGAGTATAAGTATGTGTATGTATGCGGATATGCATGTGTGTCTGTATATGTAAATGTAAAACTTTGTATTCATATATATGTGTTTGTATGTAGGTAACTATTTATATTTAGGAGTGTTGATCGGGTATGTTAGTAGTGTTTCGGGCTATTCGCGTTTTTTATGTATGGGTAAATCGGGTTGGGCAGGCAAAATATTAAGTTAGTATATTACATTGTTAGTTGATTTTTGCAGGAGTTTTATGACATTGAAAGATTTTTTTGGATTGACCTGTTAGGTTAATATACATAGTTTAGTATACAACAATGAGCCCATTTTGTTAAGAATATGTGTTAGTATGTTAGAAATGTCTTTCGGTTAATATGCATTATTTATTTATTGTTTTGACAAATTTTAGCTCTAAAAAGTTCAAGTGTAACTTAAAAAGAACAAGAGGCCCGACAAAACATAGAAGCACGCTTGGAACTTGAACAAGAGTGGGAACAAGAATGGGCCGAACGTGAGCAACAGCATGCTCGGCAAGCAGAATGGCAAAAAAGATGGAAAATTTGTGGATAAGTAAAGAGTTTTTTGCTTTGTATTTAGAGATATTATGTTGTGTAGTTTTATAATAAAAAACTTTTGCTTTGAAGGATTATTGTTATTTTTATTATATGATTGTACAGAGTTTTTTTTTAGAATTTTATAGAAATTTTCTGCATTTATTTGCAGATAAATTATGATTATAAAATAATTTATTTTTTTTTATTTTTTTTTCGCGTTTGTGGCAATTTTGTAACAATTTATTTTCAGATTTGTGGCAATTTTTCCGCCATTTATTTTCAAATTTTGTGGCAATTTTGTTGCAGTTTATTTCCAAAATTTGTGGCAAGTTTGTAGATATTTTTTTCTTTGAGGTTTGTGGTAAGATTAACATTTTGTGCCAAGTTTGTAGCAAGTTTTATTAACATTTTGTAGCAAGTTTGTCTTAATTTAAATTTTAGTAATTACCGATTATTTAACTTTGTTAATGTTATTAATATTACTAATAAATTAAACAAAAACAATGACAAAATTGTCGTTAGCTTGTAGGAAACACTTTGTGGCAAAATTGTGGCACCGTTAGCGACAACTAATATTTGTCGTAAATCAGCAGTAAAAATTGTAGCAAAATTGCCAGAAACTAGATTTGCCACGGCTTTTTTTTCTCTCAAATCTGTTTTGTCGAAAAATTGTGGCTATGGGCTATTTTCCACAATTTTGCTACAAAAACTGTTGTCACACATTAACCTCTTTTTTAGTAGTACAGGAGGGGCTCCTATTTCTTGGAAATCAAAAAAGACAATCTATTGTATTCAGCTCTTCCACTGAAGCTGAATATCGGGCTATGACATTGATAGTTAGTGAAACTTTATGGGTTCGATGGCTCTTGAAACATTTGGATGTCTCCCATACCCGCCCGACACAATTATTTTGTGATAATCTAGCTGTTAAGCATATAGCAAATAATCCACTAGGACCTACAATACTTGGGTTTTACCGATGCTCGAGTTTAGCCAACCTGCCCAACGCAACGCGTCGGGTAAAATGCTAGTTATCAATAAAAACTTTTTTATTACAACTCCTCATTAAAAAGTTATGGTTTCGTCACTAACTATTGGTTACTAGGATTGTTGAATTTTGTCGGCCTTTTGCGCTTCTTGATTTGTTGTCGTGTTCATGGGAAAGAGTTTATTCTAGGAATATGCTAATTATGTGTTCAAATGTTTTCTTAAAGTTAGCGCTTTTTTTTTCTGTTAGAAAATATGGAATAGCCATTTTATTAAAGCACAGGGGAACTAACAAGTTGCTGGCCCAAAAAAAACACACAGCAAGTCAAAATACACCAAGACTAATACACCAAGAGTATGTTTGGTTGAAGGTAATGGAATGAAGAGAGAATGGAATGGAAGAAGGAATAGAATGGATAAGGGAATGAAATGAATCATTATCATTTCTTTGTCTTGTTTGGTTAACCTATAAGAATGAAATGAATTATTACTTTATGTTGTTTGGTATCCAAAAAAAATGTATAAATGAAATAGAAATAATAAAAACACTCATATCTAAAAATATTTTTTTTTCACAAAAAAAAAACCCACAAAGGTGATGGTAGCTCCGGCGACGAAAATGGTGGTGTCGATGGCGACGGTGGTGGTGGGCGGAGGTGGTGGTGGTGGTGGGGGTGGCGGTGGTCAAGTGGTGGTAGAATTGGTAGTGATGGCGATGGTAGGGCGGGGTGGCGACGGTGGTGGCGGTTAGGTGGTGGCAGTGACGGCGGCGGTGGTGGCGGCAGTGGAGACGGAGGTGGTGGCAACGACGACGGTGGCGGTCAGGTGGTGGTGGCAGCAATGGTAGTGGTGGTGGTCGTTGTTAGGAGGTGGTGTTGTTGATAAAGTAGGGTGAAGGGGGAATAGAATGAAAAAAAAGAAGGGGGTGGGAAGGAATTGTTTTGATGGAATGGGATTGCATGTGTAATGAGTGATTCCATTCCATTAAGTAACCAAATACCACTTTTTCCATTCCTATGCAATGAATCATTCCATTTCCACTGTCATTACTGCATACCAAACGCTACCCAAGTTACAATAAAATTAATTAAGGGAATACTAATCCTCCTTAGTTAGCTTGACCATTTCCCTTGATTTTTCACCCACAGATATGAAAAGCATTTTACATCCTCCTTGAATCTATTAATTGAGACCCTAGCATTGCTGAATAAAGTGACATTTCTCATTTTCTACTTATACCTATATGCCGTGGAAATGATCGATCGGTCGCCTTTTTCTTTCCATCTTGTGCCTTAATATATAAATGTACCTTAAGAAAATCACGAACCACGAACGCGAAAACAAGAGGGATACTGCACCATGATGTACTTATAAATTCTCACACTACCACATAACACAAAATTAAGACATCTTCCGGTTACTCCAATGCATCTTCACATAGTGGATACATATTAATTGCTCCAAAAACTCCTTGTTTATAGAGTGCTTCTGAGGTTGCAGTCTTCCCCATTTTCGCTTTCAACTGAGTGCATATTTCTTGTGAATAATAATAATAATAATAATAATAATAATTAAACTAATAATAATAATAATAACAACAACAACAACAACATAAGCTAACAAGAATGCATCAAATGAAATAGTTCATAATTTACAAACCAAGCAACGTCCCATTTATTTTAAGGAAGACAAACTACACCATGTTCAAATGGTGCAACTTATTTCAACTTGATAGTCATATTCGAAAAACCCTAAATGCTAACAGAAGAAACAATATTCTCCCTAGGAGACGGGAGCAACTTTATAAACTCCACCGCAACTATGACAGAATTGTTAGCAGCAAGGTTGACAAATGTATCCGCCTCATTCGAGTGTTCACCACCACCCGCCATGTCAGAAAGTGCCCTAATCACAATAAATGGCACCCTTTGTTGGTATGAAATGAGAGCCACGGCCGCACTTTCCATCTCCACGGGGCTAACGTTAAACTTATCAAAGATGAAGGTTCTATACGCAGCATTGTCTAGGTAAATGCTAGCACTTGTTCCTCGTTCCACGGTTGTAACCTTTGGCGGGGTAGATAAGCATGTTGTTGAGTTCAGGCATCCTTCTAACGTCAACGACTACATGGTTCATGTTAAAGGGGACGTGTTAGTGTTTATTAAATCTAGCCTTTTAACCATTATTGTATAACTTTTTATGATAATATAATATTTATAGTGATGGATAACTCTATACACTTTAATTAACGCGTTTAAGTTTATTACCTTAAGAACTTTTGCTAGATTGAAATAAAGATCCTCAACAGGTACCCAAAAGACGTGTTGCCTCTCCTCGGGTGTTCCATCTACCGGAAATATTTCCTCTGGTTGGTACCAGATGTTGTTCAAGAAGTTATCAGACGATGGAACAGTTGAATAATTTGCGATGTTTAGGTGACCAATTTCTCGAGTGTAGTCACCAGCGTCTTCAAGGGGCAATGTGTTTTCTGGACCATTTCCATACCTCTATAATATATACAACATATGTTCAACATAGAAAAATATTAGTATGTAGTTAATCCAGGAGTTAGCGGACTTGTACTTTAACCAACTGTAAAAAGACAATTGAGCTAGAAAATGGCCCAATTTAAAGGGCATAACATGGGTTCATTTGAGGTTACAAGTCCATAAATAATGAACAAAATGTCTTAAGGAGCCGAATTATATGGCAAACAAGTAAACAACCATAGATGGTTTGTCCAAAGTCCAAACTGTCGAACCTGATTTTACCATATGGAGCTCTAATTCTAGTCTCATTAGGGTTTTCCTTTATAAGTTATGGTTTATTTCATTTTATATGCAAAAGCACATGAATATTCGATTTTACTAGTTACATAATTACTTATAGATGCCCATATTATAAATATGCAATCAATTTCAGTTTACAATATACCTCACAAATTTAAAGTTATCATATGAAATGTCTAAATATTCAATTTTATATCAACTTTATCTTGAGGTTATTCCCTTTATTTCTTATTCTTTAGACAAAACAGCAAAACTAGTTCTTTATGTTTGAACGTTTTTTCAATAGACGTCCTTTCACGAAAGAAATGACATAAAACATACTTTATGTTTCAAATCCTTTGCACGTTACGTCCTTTGGCACTAACCCAGTTAAATTTTTTCGTTAAATCTGGTCATGTGCCTTGCACGTGAGGGTAGTATGGTCATTTTACCCCTTTAAAGATTTGATCTTTTAATAATAAAAATACTTTTATTTTCAATAAAATAAACAATATACATGTAATCTCTCTCTCTCTCTCACACACATACCCACCTACACACCATCGTCCCCTCCCAATCTTCACAATCCAACCCTTTTTGGTTTATGCATCATCATCATCATCATCTCTAACACACACACACGCATACCATCATCTCCATCTGCAATACCACCGCTGGTATCAACTTCACCCACAACAAGCAGCTTCAGATCTTCCTAAGTGGCGGTGGTCCTGCATCGGCTCAGATCCGACTGCATCTTCACAAACTATAACGAGGAAGAACTCTGAATTCCGATCAGATCCGGCTGCATTCTTCCGGCGACAATACCGGTCGCTAATTGATCAAATCGATGTAAGCCAATTACACCATTATACTCGTTTTTGAATTCCGAACAGAAGCCCTAAAAGTTTTTGTGCAATTCGTTGTTAATGAACACGAATTTTTTATTTGAATGGTTTCTAGGGTTTGTGGAAATTTATTTTGGGTTACAGGTTCCGGTGGCGGCAACAGTTGGTGCATGATAATGTCATGCGGCAACTGGTGATGGTTGTTGGTTTTGGATGAAAATGGGTTGGTGATAACGATAGATTATTGTAGAAGAGAGAGAGAGAGAGAGAGTATTTATATTTTTTTAAATATATTTATTTTTTAGTTTTAATTATTAAGTAAATGTGTGAATTTACCAAAGTGCCCTCATGTGCAAGGCACATGACCAGATTTAATGAAAAATATTAACCAGGTTACTGTCAAAGGATGTAACATGCAAAGGATTTGAAACATAAAGTATGTTTTATGCCATTTCTTTCGTGAAAGGATGTCCATTGAAAAGACGTTCAAATATAAAGGACTAGTTTTGTTGTTTTGTCTATTCTTTATTATATTTTTATACAAAATAGTAAAACTCGTCCTTTATGTTTACTTGACTTTTCAGTGGATGTCCTTTAGCGAAAAAAGTGTCAGAAAATGTCCTCTATGATTAAAAACCTCATCACGTTTCGTCCCTTGGCCCTAATCCAGTTAAATTTTTTCGTTAAATGCCTTTCACATGAGGGTATTTTCATAAATTCACCTTTTTATTTAATAATATTCATAAACCATCTTCCTTCTCAAAACAAAACCTCCTGTATCTTCATTCTTTCTACAACCACCGCTACCACCACCAACCTAACAACCACCAGTACCAGTTTCCGACCGCTGCCGCACCTCTAAACCACCACTGCCAGGCCTCTGGACCGCCACTAACCGCCGCTAACGTACGATTCCATCTAAACTCGAATCAATGTCAAACTCGAATTGTTCATATCTAAACTCGAATCGAAGGCTTAATGCGCATAGTCCGAAGACAAGTTCGTTTCCCTAGAGTTCGTTGGGGGTTACGTTTCCGGCAACCATGATTACGACCTGGCCATAATGCTTTGGTGGCGATGGCGGTGGAGGTGGGAGTTGGTGGCTGCAGTGGATGTAAAGGGTTGGCGATGGCGGCCGTGGCGGTGTGGTGACGACGATCGTTGAGAAGTCGAACTTGTAGTGGGGGTTGACATATATGTTTGGTGGTTGTTATGAACCCCAATGTCATCTTAAAGCTGTGGTGGTGATTGGTGGCCACCGGATTTGAGCAAACTCCTAAGAGTTGGGGGTGGGGTAGCGGTGATGCTTGGGGTTGATAGGGAGAGAGGGAGAGAGAGTATAGACGGAGATGTGGCGGTGGCAGGTGGTGGGCTGTTGAAAGATGGGTGGTTGGGTTTGAAGATAGAGAGAGAAGACATAGCAAGAACCAATTTTTGTTGAACAAGCAAATAAACTTGTTGGGGTTTCATTTAGTTTTTTATTTTATATTTTTTTCAGTTTTAATTATTAAATAAATTGTAAAATTACAAAACTACCCTCACATTGCACACGACCAGATTTAACGAAAAAAAGTAACGAGGTTAGTGTCAAAGGGCATAACGTGAAAGGAATTTGAGACATGAAGTATGCTTTATGCCATTTCTTTTATCAAAGGGCGTCCAATGAAAAAGCATGAAAACATAAAGGACTAGTTTGCTATTCTATCATATTTTTATTATTTTTCTAAACATGAATGTTTGTAATTTACCTGCCAACTCCAAAGAGCAGAATGAGCCCAATAATGAGGAATGACAACATCTCCAACATTGAGTGAAGGGTTTGCATTTCCAGCAATTCCATAATGTACAACTCCCTCAATGTCAAACAAACTCAGCAATAGTTGTGTTGTAACTCCTGCATTAAGCTGTTGCATGCATGCATGCTATCAAATATAACTAAAATCTTAACTAATAGTTTTATATATCTATATTAATATGGATAAAAGCGTAAATATATGCACATTTCATTAGAATGGGACGTTTTTTATTTCTTTTTTTAAGCAAAAGAGAATGAGTTTTGTAACTAGTTAGTGAAAGAAAGACGATGAACAACATTTCTTTTTTGGTAAAACTCCACAATTTTTTTTATAAAACTTAGTGTTTCCCTTTAGGCCTTCAAAAGCAGCACTATAACTTGAACTGACATATATCGACACTATACCATGCCTAAACCAGTCATAACTAAAATGACTTGTTTGCTGCCGATTGTTCCAAACCGAAATCTCCTTCCTACACAAGTAATACCAAAATCAATTTATTAGCATCAAACACCTTTTAAAGTATTAATGAAAGCATCAGTGTGTTATCATGAATTAATCGGTATATATTAAAATATGTAGATACGTATATACCATCAACATCGATGACGATTTTTTTAGCCTTGTATTCAGGATAATTGAGAAGAGGGTTCAATTCAAAGGCGTTAGGGATCACAATGCCAACATATGGCCCTTTTCGGTTAACCTTATCGATTAACCTTTTGGTTTCTCCAAACACCGCACCGTTGGCTTCTTGAGCCAACAAAACTACAAGCAAAACAGAAACAACAAAGAAAAAGAAACTAACACTTCTCATTTTGGTTTAGAGATGGAGAAATGATGAGGGATTGAATGAAATTTATAGAGTTGATGGAGGGGGCTTTGTGTAGATGAAAAAAACATAAGGGGGTTTATGTAGGTGAAAGAAATATGAGGGGCTTCTTTTGTTTGAATCATTTAGACATGTGTTATTTGATGGATTACTGAACGGGCCCTACAAGATAATATTTCACAAACTTTCCCATCGTATCAAGAACGTATCAATAATAAACACAAAATTAAATAACCAAAGTGCAAACAGGCCGTTTGATCCATTTGTTATTCGGGTTTGCGTCTTGCGTCATGACTCATATAATTAACATTTGAGAGAGAAGTTAAAAAAAATCAATCTCAACTACTCATTTAATTTTTATTCTTAAATATTTAAAAAATATATAAAATGGGCATTAAAGTGATATAAAATATATTTTCCCCCCAATTAATATAATTTATCAAGCCATTATAACTAAAAGGATAAAAAAATCAATAAATCCATTCAAAATAGAAGAAGAATAAAACAATATATTTATGTTTATAACTCGTCTCTCTTGATTTCACTTTAATTTCACCCTATATAACTATAATTTCTTTCGTTCTTTCTATGCATCTTAAAATTTTTCCTATGCATCTTCAATTTCTTCCTATCTTTCTTCAAAATTTACCTACACATCCTTAATTTTTTCCTAGACATCTTAATTTTTTTTTCTATGCATGTTCAATTTCTTCGAATACGTCTTCCATTTCGTCCTACACATCTTCAAATTTTTCCTACGCATAAAAAAATTAAATTATCTATTTGAGGAAAGCAACTGATGATGAAAATGCAATAGATCAGCCCAAAAGTAACTTAATTTAAAAACCTTTTCTTACAAAACAAAACTATTCTTTTTTTTTCCAATGGACGATCAATGATGAAAATGTCATATTTTAACCGAGTTACCATATATTTAAAACCTTTTTTTAAGTAAAATAAAACAAAAGGAAATCTTACACTAAAAAATTAACATTTAAAGAAAAACGTGTATCATATTTATGTTTTGGAAAAAGATAATAAATAGTAACTCATAAACAGAAAATGGAATAGTGTGATATCTTTTTTATCTACCCAAACTACCTTTTTTAACTGTAGCACACAATTTGTCTTCAATTTATACCGAAACCAGGTGTATAAAACCACAAGCTCGACCTTGATAACGTAATAACGCTGAGGTA
Source organism: Bidens hawaiensis (assembly GCF_021521415.1). Lineage (NCBI taxonomy): Eukaryota > Viridiplantae > Streptophyta > Magnoliopsida > Asterales > Asteraceae > Bidens > Bidens hawaiensis. Next base: position 53,856 of record NW_027499607.1, on the reverse strand, counting down.
TGGTTTAGCTAAAAACAAGCCAATAGGAACATTAATGATCACCGGAGTAATGTTTGCTTTTGATCTATATTGTGAAATCATACCAAAACCAAATCGTTAATAACGATTTGATTTGGTTCAACGTTTATGTAGAAAAGTTGAGGGGCATGAATAGTTTTTTTTTTAGGTGGGGGGGGGGGGTAGGGGTGGGGGGCGTTATTCAATTTTGGTGAGATAATGACATGGTTAAACTTTTGTCACAGCTTATAAAATAAACACAAATAAGTAAAGAGTTTAGAAATAGAGATTACACAACCGGATTTATAGAGGTTCAAGTGAATATTAACTAATGTATTCTACGTCGTCTCCTTGATCCACCAATCGAGAGTTTTCTTCACTAGTCCTCACCCTAAAGGGTCAGAATCACCAATACAAATGTCTCACTCTTCAAAGTAAATGAACACCTTCTTCACTAAACACACCAATTGTTAGCTTTATAGTTTTTCTTAATCTCACTATGTCAAGATAGTGAGTCTTCTCCAAATTTAATTAACTTTATGTCAAGATAGAGTTCCCAACCCAACCCAATACAAAACAACACTATATCAAGATTGTGTATTCCTCTCTCAAATCATCAATAAAATGAGGAATCCTCACTTGTCAAAACACTATAACAACCTCTTGTGTTGACATTTTGTTGACATTTTAAAATATAGGCAAGATGTAGGTTGATAGCTTAAGAAAGCTCTTCTTTTAGCTTTTAAGTCTTGATAATTGAAGCATGATTATTCTTGAATTATGAAAAAGATTAACCTTTAGGTTTGTGTGTAAAAGATGTAGAGCAAAGGGATGAAGACTTAAGGGTTGTTCGGTTCATTCAAATATGAATGAGTCAGATCTGAATAAGCCTCTGTCCCATTCAGTAACAACATGAGTCTGACTAATTCAGACATAATTTTAACTATTCAGATGTTTTTCTGTCTGGAACCAAACAGGCTAAAGTCTGAATGAATCAAATGTTTCCATATAAATGGTTCCATTCAGATGTAAACAAGCAGCCTCTAAATAAGTCTTCTACTTATGATCAAGCATGTGAGATTCAAGGTTATTGCACTAGATGCCCGAAGATCGATCCCATGGTCGATCCAATTTATCGTGGACGATCAGTTCACTTCACATTGGTTTTGGAAGTATAGCTTTTTGCCTTGTTTTGCAGGTGCTTCACATGTGAGAAAGTCTCCCAATCACTTCTCACTTCTTCATGTAACAAACCTAAATATTTCACTTAATGGATTAAGCATACTTTAGTTCGTTAACCTTTGCCTTCTATGAGTTTGGCTTACCATTTTGATGATGGTTAAGTCGCCAATGCAATGTTTGAATGAAAGACATTCTTCAAAAGGAATGATTATTCCAAGTATTATTTGAATTTCAAACAATACATATTTAAACAATCGTGTGTGTGTATATATATATATATATATATATATATATATTGTAAAATTTCCATAAGTTTATAAAAGCTAACAAATTTATTAATTAAAGCTGTTTATTAATCTTTTATGGATATATTTTATGGTTTCTTCATCTTCATGTTAATGTACAGATCTCTTAACATTTTGTAGATTAGGATATGTTAATTTATTTCTTCTTTGATCTTGAGTTTGTAATCTTTATTAAGTGCTTCATCTTACTTAATTGTGACTAATGATAATCAATCAAGTGTTAAAGAACATTTGTATAAAATACAGCATCAATGATGAACTAACAATTTTTCATGTCATGCAAGATTAATTAAGTCATTATAACATTTAAGTTGATTAAGTTTAAACTATTATTTTCCGAACATTTTACTTTTGATTTTCGATAATAGAGAATGTTATTAGTGGTTTACTCAATGTTTTGAAACCCGGATCGGAGCGGTCTGACCGGGACCCGTTGAGAAAACCGGTCCGTTTCGATGTATTTGGCCCGTTTTCTAAAAACCCAGTCAGTTTTTGCTTTTTCCGGTCGGCCAGGACCCGATGACCCGGCGGTCGAACCGGTAAACCTCTTTTTTATTTTTATTTTTTTCTATTTTCAATCTAAAAAGATGAAAACACATCATAATATAACTAAAATAAAACCCCGATTAGCTAAACTGATGTGTGCCGCTCCCAAACTCTTTGCTGTGAAGTCTGCTTGGACGACTTCATCCAGGTCGATGTCCGGTACGAACTCACGGGCCGGTCCAAGCGGACTGGATCGGTGATTTACCTTTTTTGTCCATGATTGTATCAGCCAAAGCCCAAATGTGAGGACCACTCATGAGTCACACACATGAAGCTCACGTGCTCTAATTGATGATTAAAAAAAAAAAACTGTTGACGTTGAAACATTGATAATGATAGCAATTTTAACATTTACTGTAACTATTATCTTTTACTCCCGTGTCACTTTCTTCTCTGAATATATCACCATCGTCCTCGTCCCCACCATAAAATCACCACAAAATAAAGCCCTAAAATCGATAAAACCAGATCCATAGGTATCATATCTAGCTAAATTAAACCTACCCTCATTGCCATAGGTGTCTGCTCAGATTATGTTCGGATAACTTTGTAGGGGCGATTATTTTGAGCCTTGAATCAATTTGATAACAGACAAAACTAAATTATATTAGTTGTTTGATAGCAAAAAATAATGAGAATCAAATTCATTCAAAGCATCACGATTTTAATGATTAGTTAAATAGTACTTTTCTAGATAAGAATGTGAAAAATTATTCAATACTCCTAAAAAAAACATATGAACTCACTTGGACTTTGGTTTCACAAATTCTATGAAAAAAATGAGAATTCTATCTTGAACCCGTAACCAAAGCCATTACTCCGCCATTGGTGTTACTGATGATAATTTTAGTGTATGTATTAATAAATACATGTGTAAGTGAAAGTAATTTATTATAAAAATTGGTGATTGCACTTTATATGATAGTGATAATAGTTGATAGTTCAATGAATAAATTGATAGCTACGCTATATTTGTTGGTTAAACTTTATTGATGTGTTAGGCAATATGCGTTATTGGTGACACCCTTAATCTATATAGGGTTAGGTTTATAGATATTCAAAAATTTTAAGAATTCCTAACAATCAATCATTTTATTTATTATTTTTTGCATTCAATTTTATTTGAGGTTGGTTTTTGATAGTTTTTTTCAGTTTAGACCATTCACTTATCTTGGTTATATTTTGTCTCAAGTGGATAAAATTAAGCAAGTTAGTTAACATGAACATATGGTTGAATAGGGGATTCGGTGCGTGCTTTTGAGAAAAAGAATATAACTAACATAAAAGTTAAAACCTAAAAAACCCGATATGTTCTTAAATCCGTTAACTTATTCTATTTAATTTAGATCCATATAAGCAAGTAAACTTAAATCTCATTTAACCCGACGTAACGGACCCAATAATAAAGTACAAAAACCTATCTAGAAAACACAAAGATAGATATATGTTGAATTTATATTAAGTTTTGCCACGAGCCAAGAAATAGTCCCTGCAATTTTTCTCAATTGCATCCAAATAATTTTTTTTATGGGTGGCCCAAATCTTTTTAGAATGCAACATCTGTCCTGTTTTATCTTTTTGTATAATTACTTTTGTTTAACTAATATGAAAAGGAAATATTTTATATATTATTTTTCAATAACTATATGTTTAAAAAGACATAATTTAATAAAATCATAACTTTATATAAACGACAAAGCACTCTTCATATTTTCCTATTTTCATTGTTTAAGCATATGTATTTTATACCTTTATTTTCAGTTTCGAACATTTAAATTCATGCTGCAACTGTTTATAATCGAGCTTGAAACACCATAACAAATTCTAAAAGCAACATATTCCAGCTTCGAAACATCATTAATGATCTTGGATGCCATAACTAGAACCATATTCAACATAAAGAAGAAAAACACATTAGGCGATCGATATTACTATCAAGGAAACAATCATGGGCAAACTTAGGTAGATGGGTTAAAAGTTGGTCTCACCCTACGACATTTCTATTTTTAACATACGCACAATATAAAATCCTAGCGATCTCGAAGAAATTAGGACAATGCACCCGTGTAACTTTGACGGCGACACCAAGAAATTTTAACACCGATCTCGAAGAACCATTTAGATTTTTAAAATTTATAAACATTGACCTATTAGACACTAATTACTAATTAACATATATAAAATAATTGTAAGCTAATTCTACAATCGTTTATAACTTTGATCTTATCTTATCCTACTCTTCTAATAAAGTAAAATAATAAAAGTTAGGTGTCAAGCCCACATTCAATTTCATTATATTTTTCATTTTTCTTAATCTTCTAATATCTTATCTCATTCATCCTAGTTATCAATTTCTCACGGGTTAAAACCATTTTGACAATTGGGTCATAAAATAGTCAATTTTTCCTCCTAGTATTCTAATCTCTTATCTCATCCATCCTAGCCATCTATGGGTCATAAGCTAAAACCATTTTGACAATTGGATTATAAAATAGTCAGAAAATTAAAAGTAAAATATGATTGAAGATCAAATAAGTAGAAATATGAAAGTTAAACAAGCAGAAAATAGCCATGAACGATCTTTTTCTAAGGTTGGTTCATTCCTCTGATGTTCAGTTTTTTCCCACAGAGACTATATGTTGCATATCCAAGGTAAATAGCAGACATGGTTTAAATTATTAATATTGGATGACAATGAGAATCTTACTATACTATTAAAGCAACATATTTTTTTCACGTATCATTTAACTAGGTTATCCACATAGGATGCCAAATATACAATTTTTATAAATAAATTATCCACCTAATAAACAATTTAATTTTAAACATTAACTCATAAGTTGGAGAATGTTTCAAAATAAATGGTTATAATCACCATTTATTAAGTAACAAAGGCAATTAATTGTTTTCATTATTTTCTTTCTAAAATTTTGAGACTTTGTTATTTTATTTTTTTTTTGGATTTTTGGAAATTATTTATGAACATTTGGACTGGATGTATGAATGTTTGGATTGAAATGGTGGTTTAAGTTATGAAATTTGGATTTTATGTTGCTTTATTAAAAGGTTTAATCAAAATTATAATTGTTATATCTCATTGTTATATTCATATTTGTAGCATTCTTTATGTTGTGTACTTATATGTTTTATATTTTCAATAAAAATAGTTTTTATAGCACACAACTTATGTTACAACATCTACATGTTTACGATTCATAGCTTACAACATATGATTTCAGTACATGATAAAGTTTTAATTAATATGTATTTTTTTTATTTCATGGTATAAGTTAGAAATATGTTTTAAATTGTTATTTATCTCTGTTTTTCTTTGAATGTTGAATTATCTGCCGTTTACAATTCATTAAAATGTATAACACATACATACACACACACACACATATATATATATATGAAGTTTTATATATTTTCACCCGTGTGTAACATGGGATCTAACCTAGTATTTGTAATAAAACTACAAATGCTGTAGATAAAGAGATTTCTCAAATTTATAAATTTGAGATTCTAGACTCTTATTGTTTACACTATATGTTTCATATATTTTTTACCTTTAATTTTGTTCTTTTATTCTCAAATAACAAACCTTATTTATTTTTATTATTTGTCAAATCCCGTGTAATACATGGGTTCAAAAGCTAGTTAATATAGAAGCACATAAAGAAACCGGCTAACCGGTTTCTAACAGGTCCAATCCTAACTGGTTACTAACCGATCCTAACTGCCGGTTAGTAATCGGTTTATATTATTGATTTCAAAACCGATTACAAGCCGGTTAACCGAAACTGGTTAACCGATTTTTTTATTATTATTTTATTAAAAACCGGTTAGTACCCGACCGGTTAACTGATTTTTGTAATTATTTTATCAAAACCGGTTAGTACTCGACCCGATTAACCGGTCTAACCAGTTCTTTCCCACCCGAAAAACCGGTTAGAAAATTAACCGGTTATTGGTTAACTGGTTAACCGATTTGGGCACCTGTTAATGCATATCACTATTAACCAGGCCGTTCAATTATAATTGGAAAATAAAGCCCAAATACAATCTAGAGCCCATTAAAAATTAAAAATCTATAATATATATAAGTGAAACCCCTAAAATCCTACGTGTCACGATGTGGTCACTCCCCTGTCTTATGGAAGCCACCAGATAGTGTCACACCCCAACCTAAGGCGGAAATGCCGTGGCGTGATCCGATTGCTCACAGCTCGAAGATACTATCATAAATATAAATGACAATATCCAAAGTAATACTAAAATTACTTTTAAGATTATTTGAATAATTCATGTACTATTGCTTGAAGAAAGGGGAAAAGAAAAAGAAAAGTCATATTGAAAAAAGACAATAAGCAAAATAAGAGTTGACAAATACATATACATAATAAATGATCCCTTTATTTTATCTATCTCTCTCCTCCAAGACCCAACAATACCTCCCGTTGCAACAACACACTCGCCGGAAATATTTTCCGGCAATATTTCTTCGTCTCTGTTCAATCTTCTCTCCTTATTCTTCTTTTCTGAGTGTTTCACAGGGGTCGGTGTCAAATTTTTACAGGGGTCGGCTAGGGTTTTTTCGTATATATAACACTAATTATTTTGTCATCACAGGAGTAGGCCGACCCCTGAAGAAACACTAAGTGACCCCGGCAGATTACGGATAATCTTAGGGTTAAGTAGATGTTTCCCACGAGGGTTAGGTCTGGCAAAGATGGTTATTCTTCTGATGACCAGCAAAACAGACACCGTGAGCTCGTCACTGAGAAGGGGGGGTACCTCCTTGTGACCACCCTCCGGCGTGAGAATCAGACTAGATTGCTCTGAATATAAGTGTATATTAAGAGAAATAGCTAGATCAGATAGTATCAGATGATATATGAGAGTATATGATAATATAAGATAATCATACCGTTCCAAGGTGTTGGAGTATTTATAGCCGAATGTAGGTTTCCAAGCAGGTACAGCCAGCTGTATAATATTCCTTTTCCACCAACTACAGGCTACGCACATGCCACGATGGGAGTTGGTGAGTAGGCAGCGGCTGATAGTAACATGGCCGGCTGTGTACTATTCCTTTTTCACCTACCATGGGCTGTGTACGTGCCATGATGGGAGTTGGTGGGTAGGCAGCGGCTAATATTGACATTTTGTACTAGAGCGTGCTCCTCCTCGTACTGTTGTCGGTGAGCTGTCACCCTGTGATTAGTTCATGGGCTGCTTTGGTCAGATCTTGTCTATTTTGTCCATACCTTGGCAGGTATAGTACAAAAGATCTTCCAGAAGCGTACGGACTGGCTCATTTGGGCGGGAGTATTCCCGCCTTGCTAATTCCTTCTTCAGGTGACATTACTGAATTATTGAGAGTTAGTGCCTTGTGCGTGTAGCCTTACTATTAGTGCGGGTAGCCTTCCCTGATGGCTTGTATCCGCAGCTGCGGGAACAGGCGGGGTACTTTACCATTGGGAGGCTTTTCCTGCGGGAACAGCTGGCGTACTGCGCGTAAGGTCTTCATCTCTCTGAGCATGGTGGGTCCTGCGGATCCAGTTGGTCTTTGCGCAGACGTCCCTCTTCAAGGTGAGTCTTGCGGGTCCAACTGAGCTCTGCTGGGACCTACCTCTTCAAGTCCCCCCAGTCCATTGTTCTTCTCATGAATTGTTAATAAGTGAGGTGAACTTTTGGACTTAAGCAAGGGGTTTTGAAAAGGGTTTTTGGTTTTAAGGTTTTCCGTGGGGATTCTTCCCGCGGTTTTCCTAATGTCACGTGCAGAAATTCCCGACTTTTCTGCTTGATCTTTGGGTATGATGCGGGTAGGTGTGTAACCTCTTCGCAAATCAGGAGCATTGAGTTTCACTTGTGTAGATTCTCCACGAGGTTTTGGTAGTTTTAGACATAGTGATCAATTATGTTAAACAACCAATTCCATCTTGGAGCTTCAAACAATCTAGTTCTCAACGTTCCCACTATGCGGGGATGTTATTTCCCTTTCCACAAGCATGGCCCAGAAGATCCTTCTTGGTTTCAATTCCCTGCAAGTGCTAAGTATGTGAAGGGTTTCGCCTTGACACTGTACCCGCACTCGTCTTATAGTTTCTTGAATTCCAAGGTATTCTTGGCTTCAATTCCCTGCAGGTGCTAAGTATGTGAAGGGTTTCGCCTTGACACTGTACCCGCACTTGTCTTACGGTTTCTTGGTTACCAAGGTAGGGGGTATATTCCCCCTTATTTTGAATCTTTGTTTCACGCATATTTTAGTTTAACTTAGCAATTTCTTGAGTAGTTTGGATAAGTTAACCTTTCAACGTGGCATATAATAGGTTAAAGTTTTGCTTCCTCTTTCGTGATTGTGCGGGTAAGACCATCACTTTCACTTAGTAGGATGGCTAAACTTTACCTATATCTGACCTGCGTGAAGGTTTTCCTCATCTTTTCCTTAGAAATTTTCTAAGTGTTTTGAATAAGTTAACCTTTCGACGCGTGGTTGTCAATAGGTTAATGATCAGTTTCCTCTATCATGATTGTGCGGGTAGGACCGTCACTTTCATTTAGTGGGATGACCAAACTTCACCTATAACTGACCTGCGTGAAGGTTTTCCTCATCTTTTTAGAAATTTTCTAAGTGTTTTGAATAAGTTAACCTTTCGACGCGCGGTTGTCAATAGGTTAATGTTCAGTTTCCTCTATCATGATTGTGCGGGTAGGACCGTTACTTTCATTTAGTGGGATGACCAAACTTCACCTCTAACTGACCTGCATGAAGGTTTTCCTCATCTTAGAAATTTTTGCCGTTTTTTTTGTTTATGCGGGTTTTGCCGCCTTCCACACGCAACGACTTACTTCCCCACTTATTTATGCGGTGAATACCGGCATATCCGTGTGGTCAGATCATAAGTATAAATGTAAGACCATCAGCGTCAATGTGATAAGGAGAATCATTTCCATTAGAAGTGGCTCTAGGCCTTTTCTTTACAAGTTTGGAATTGATCTACATGTAACATTTGCGTAATTGAGCTCCATTCCATGTTCTTGGGATGGGGGTGCCATCGAGCTTTTCGAGCCGGTATGCGCCCTTTCCGAAAACTTCTTTGATAATGTATGGTCCTTCCCAGACCGGGGCCAGCTTTCCTAGGCGCTCTTTGTTCGAAGCCTCGTTGTTACGCAATATGTAGTCTCCTACATTGAAGTTGCAGAGTTTTACCCGCGTGTTGTAGTATTTTTGCATTTGTCGCTTGTAATTCTCTTCACGCGCTGCGGCTAAGTCTCTGCGTTCTTCGGTTAGCATAAGGTCTAACCGTCTTTCTGCATCATTGTCTTCTGGCTGAATCAAGACCCTTGGTGAGGGTAGACCAATTTCGACCGGGACCATGGCTTCAGTGCCATAAGTGAGGCTGAATGGGGTTTCTCCCGTACTTGCCTTTTTCAACGTTCTGTTTGCCCAAAGGACGTGTGGAACTTCGTCCACCCAGCCGGATCTATGTTCCAAGAGTCTTTTCTTTATGCCGTCGACGATACTCTTATTTGCTCTTTCCACCTCACCATTACCCTGCGGGTGCGCCACTGAGGTAAAGGTGTGGGTGATTTGAAGTTCTTCCAGCCACTTTTGTAGCTTCTTGTCGGCAAAGTTGGTGCCGTTATCGCTCACCAAATTCTGTGGAAGTCCGAAACGACAAATAATAAATTCCCAAATAAATTTTTTGATATTTTTTGCGGTTGTTTGGGCTAAGGGTTTTTCTTCTATCCACTTGGTGAAGTAGTCGATGGCTACCACTAGAAACTGAACGTTCCCTGCTGCTGTGGGAAATGGGCTTGTCACATCGATGGCCCACTTCTGAAATGGCCATGAAGAGGTGACTGGAACAAGTTCGTTCTTCGGGCGATGCGTGTTGGGTGCGTAGAGTTGGCAAGACCTACACTTTCTGATGTATGCCAGCGCATCCGTATGCATCCTCGGCCAAAAGTATCCCGCGATGTTTAGCTTAGCTACAACAGCGCGTGGACCTGCGTGTACCCCACAGATGCCCTCGTGCACTTCCCTTAGAAGGTAGCCAGTATCTTGGTTGTCCACGCATCTTAGGAGTGGGCCAAGAAAATTACGCCTGTAAAGGATGTCATCGATGAGTTGATAGTTCAGTGCTTTACAGCGTATTTTTCTTGCCTGTGTTTTTGACTCTGGTAGTATACCCGCCGCAAGGTAATTTATTATTGGTGTCATCCACGTTTCTGTGCCGGTTTGGATGACACAGATTTCCTTGTGCGGGACTGATGGTGCTCCAAGGAGTTCAATGCGGATGTCCTTTCCCAAGTGGGTGAAGGCTAATGATGCAAGCTTGCTTAACGCATCCGCAGATTTGTTTTCGCTACGCTTGACGTGTATGACTTTACAATCGTTAAAATCGCGCATAAGGGTTTTTGCTTGTGCGAGGTACAGGGTCATTGTGTCGTTCACGGCCGTGTACGTCCCGTTTATTTGGTTGGCTACTAACATGGAATCCACGTGGGCTTCCAAGTTTTTCACTCCCATCTTACGCGCAATTCTCAGCCCGGCCAAGAATGCTTCATACTCCGCTTCGTTATTCGTACTTGGAAAATCCAGTCGAATAGCGTAAGTGTATTCTTGGCCTGCTGGGTTGGTTAGTTTCAACCCTGCGCCTGAACCCTCGTTGCTGGCTGCTCCATCAGTGTAGAGTCGCCAGACATCATCGATGTCCTGTGCTGGAAAGGGTTGAGCCTCCTCCTGGCACTCTTTCTACCGCGAAGCGGGGACTTCTGTAATAAAGTCGGCCAAGACCTGGCCTTTTATGGCTAGTCTCGGCTTGTACTTTATCGCGTATTCTCCCAATTCTATTGCCCATTTGGCTAGGCGTCCCGACAATTCGGGTTTGCCCAGACGTTTGCAAGTTTGAAGTTGGTGAGAATGGTGATTGGGTGACCTTGGAAATATCGTCTTAGCCTGCGTGAAGCCTGTACAAGTGCTAAGACTAATTTTTCCAGGGTAGAGTACCGGGTTTCTACGTCTGTTAGGACACGGCTAACATAGTAGATTGGCATCTGGATGCCTTTTCGCTCTACTAGCAGGACTGCCCGGTTGCTCTATCTGTGGCGGAAAGGTATAGGATTAATTCCTCCCCCGCTGCTGGTGCTGTGAGCGTTGGGAGCTCGATCAAGCGTGACCGAATTTCCTGAAAAGCTGCTTCCGCTTCTGGTGTCCAGCGGAAGTGCGTTTTCTTTAAACAGTTTCTCAATGTTGACACGAATGGGAACGATCTATCCGCATGGTTTGCCAAAAAGCGGTTAAGTGCGACTAGTCGTTCATTCAGTGTCTGAGCTTGCATGATGGTAGTAGGTGATTCCATTTTGATAATGGCTTCGACCTTTTCAGGGTTCGCTCTGAAGCCATCTTTAGTAACAATGACTCCTAAGAACTTCCCTTCTTCCATCCCAAAGGAACACTTGCTCGGATTGAGCTTCATGTTTATCTTTCTAAGCGTGTTGAAAGTTTCTTCGATGTCTTTCAACATCGCTTCTGGCTCATGGCTTTTGATGACCAAGTCATCCATGTAGACTTCCAAGTTCCTCCCAATTTGGGCATGAAACTCTTTGTCCATCAGGCTTTGGTATGTGGACCCGACATTCTTAAGTCCGAATGGCATCATTTGATAACAAAATGTGCCATCGGGCGTCCGAAATGCGGTTTTGTCCTGATCGTCAACGGCCATGTGGATTTGATGGTACCCCTTATACGCATCAAGGAAGCATTTAAGGCGAAACGGTGTTAACGAATCTACCTTAAGATCAATTTCGGGTAACGGGTAACAATCTTTAGGGCATGCTTTGTTTAAGTCTTTGAAATCTATGCACATGCGCCATTGTTTGTTAGATTTCGGTACCATGACGGGATTTGCAACCCATGTTTGATATCTGCTAACGCGTACGATGCCCGCGTCAAGGAGTTCCTTGACTTGGGTTCTACACGCGTTAGCTTGTTCCGCCCCCATTACTCTGCGCTTTTGTATGACTGGCGTAAAAGCCGGGTCACACTTGAGTTTATGCTCTGCCTTACTTCGAGGTACACCAGTCATGTCAGCTGGTGTCCACGCGAAGATGTCAGTGTTTTTCTGTAGTAAGCGTTTGAGTAAGGTGCGCGTAGGATCAGTGACTGTTGGGCCAATGGTAACAGCCTGGTCGGGGTATTTGCCATTGAAGGCCCATTTTTCTGGTTCGGTGATGGTTGATTTAGCCATCTTTGGTTTGGGTTTTGATGAGACAGATGCGATGCATACCTGGGGAATACCGGTGACCATCGCTACACCCTCAGCTGTTGGCCATCTCATCATGCCGTGGACTGAAGATACCACGGCATTGAATCTTGCCATCCCTTCTCTCCCGAAGAGAATGTCGTATGTGTGGTGTGGCTTCCTCATTACGACAAAGTCCACGTCTTCTGTGCGGGAGTGTTTCCCGTCCGTGAGAATGACGGGGAAAGATAGGATACCCAGGGGGGTGTTTGTGCTGCCGTCGAACCCTTCCATCGAGGCGTAGACCGTTTCCAGGCGTTCCTTGTCTTCGTCGTCTTGCTTGTCGAAGAACTGCCTGTACATAACCGTTGACGAGGCGCCGTTATCAGCAAGAGTGCGGGAAGTGATGTAGTGCCCCAGCTGGCTTTTGATGACGATAGGGCTTTCTTTGCTGGGTCCTCCTGGCACTCGCGGGAAGCGCACCTCAGCTTCCTTCCACGCGCATGGTTCTGTCGTTCGTCATTTTCTTCCTCTGACGTTACTATGAACCATGTGGATGCTGATGTCAACGGGCTTTCGTCCGTTGCCTTTGTATCGGTTATCATTCCTTCCTCCATTCTTGATTGATGCCACAAGGTGTGTAAGTTTTCCATCCTTGACGAATGTTTCAACAATATTCTTCAAGGATGTACACTCCTCAGTGGTGTGACCCTTTGTCCCGTGGAAGTCACAGGATTTGCTCTGATCCGCGTTACGTCGCTGCCGGACCATTGGAGCTTTTGGCCATGGTAGTTTTTCGGTGGCAAATATCTCCGTGACGCTTTTGGTGAGTGGCGTCTCCCGGGGGTTTCGGCTTGAAGGGTGCGTCTTATCCCTTCCGCCTACTAGAGGGCGAGAGCTGGATGAGGTGTCAAAGTTTACCCTTGACTGCCAAATACCTAGCTTCCTCTTTTTGTTTTGCCGGGCGGTCCGGACGTTGTTTTCTCTAGTCCTCTGCGTGTAGAGGTTTGTACTCTGAGGAAGATCCCTACCCAGTTGCTTCTCCGTTTCGGCAAAGCGCTTGGCCGCCGTCATGATGGCATCCTATGTGGATGGCATGCCGTATTTACCCGTCAACGTGATGATAAGCTCTGGGTATTCGGCGCCCTGGATGAAAGCGGCGCGAACAAGATCTTCGCTTATGGTGCCCAGACTCAGCTTTTTCGAGTTAAAGCGAGTGATGAAGTCTAGTAAAGATTCATCCTCCTCTCTAACGCAGTTGAGGATCGTCCACTGCTCTTCAGTATATTTCCTCTGTTGACTGAAGTGCTGGCTGAACTTGTGTTGGAAGTCCGCCCAATCATAGATGTGGTGGACCGGTAAACGATCAAACCACGTCCTGGCCGTTCCAACCAGCGTCATCTGGAACATATAACACCACGTGGGTTCCGTCCAGTTGCTGACGGTTGCCCCCGCTATGAATCTGTTCAAGTGATCGTCTGGGTCGGATATACCATCATAAGTGCCGATGTTGGACATCTGTTTGGCACTTTTCGGGGCGATTGCTTCCGCAATGTCCCTTGCAAACTTGGATGTTCCCGCATTTGCAACAGTTGGTCTAAAGGTTTTGGAGAAGTCACGTGGGTTTCCCCTCGCGTTCCTTGGTTTGAAGGTTTCTCCAAAATTCCTTCTCGGTTGGAAGTCCGTTTCCTTGCGCTTCCCTTTCGCCCTATGACGAGGGTTTGCGTCACTGTCGGATTCCTCCCAATCATCGTCCAAGTACTCGCACTCATTGCTCATGTTGAGCTGTTATCGAGTGCTTCCGAATTCGTCAGCCTGTTAGAGTGAACGTAAGCGTTCATCCAACTCAGCTTGGAATTCCTTCTGACGTGCTTCCGCCCACGCTTTAACTTGATCAAGTGTTTGGCGGGGGAGCCTCGTCTGTTGTCTCTCCAACTGGGTATCGGTGAATCCCAGTGAAGGATTGTTTACTGCACTTGCCCCGGCTTGGGTAACCGGGGTAGTGTTCGTAAAAATTGTGTACTCGCCGGTGTTCCCCCCAATAGCTGGGGTTGTGGTTAACGGGGTTTCTTGGTCACTCGCTGGCCTTGGCACCGGAGTAACCTTAACCATCTTTCCAGAGGTTTTGAAAAAACTGAGAAAATTAGTTCTAGCTTTTATGCACGGATGGCGCCAATGAAGAAACACTAAGTGACCCCGGCAGATTACGGATAATCTTAGGGTTAAGTAGATGTTTCCCACGAGGGTTAGGTCCGGCAAAGATGGTTATTCTTCTGATGACCTGCAAAACAGACACCGTGAGCTCGTCACTGAGAAGGCGGGGGTACCTCCTTGTGACCACCCTCCGGCGTGAGAATCAGACTAGATTGCTCTGAATATAAGTGTATATTAAGAGAAATAGCTAGATCAGATAGTATCAGATGATATATGAGAGTATATGATAATATAAGATAATCATACCGTTCCAAGGTGTTGGAGTATTTATAGCCGAAGGTAGGTTTCCAAGCAGGTACAGCCAGCTGTATAATATTCCTTTTCCACCAACTACAGGCTACGCACATGCCACGATGGGAGTTGGTGAGTAGGCAGCGGCTGATAGTGACATGGCCGGCTGTGTACTATTCCTTTTTCACCTACCATGGGCTGTGTACGTGCCACGATGGGAGTTGGTGGGTAGGCAGCGGCTGATAGTGACATTTTGTACTAGAGCGTGCTCCTCCTCGTACTGTTGTCGGTGAGCTGTCACCCTGTGATTGGTTCATGGGCTGCTTTGGTCAGATCTTGTCTATTTTGTCCATACCTTGGCATGTATAGTACAAAAGATCTTTCAGAAGCGTACGGACTGGATCATTTGGGCGGGCGTATTCCCGCCTTGCTCATTCCTTCTTCAGGTGACATTACTGAATTATTGAGAGTTAGTGTCTTGTGCGTGTAGCCTTACTATTAGTGCGGGTAGCCTTCCCTGATGGCTTGTATCCGCAGCTGCGGGAACAGGCGGGGTACTTTACCATTGGGAGGCTTTTCCTGCGGGAACAGCTGGCGTACTGCGCGTAAGGTCTTCATCTCTCTGAGCATGGTGGGTCCTGCGGATCCAGTTGGTCTTTGCGCAGACGTCCCTCTTCAAGGTGAGTCTTGCGGGTCCAACTGAGCTCTGCTGGGACCTACCTCTTCAACCCCCGTAGTCAAACTATAGGTCCGTCATTGGCCATGAACACAAACTGCAATACGACGAAGTGCAAAGATGGTTTTAATTCTGCAATTTAGAAAGGAAGTTTAGTTCTTTACAAAGTTTCTTTGTTTAAATAACCACCAAAACAAATAGGTAATGAAATTACAACAATTACTTAAGCCAATACCAAGAAGGCGACCTAAGGTTTACACTGAAATGTTAGATTCAGACTAAAAATACCAAATATGGTAACAAATCACCTACTCGTTTGAGCAATAGAATATAAGTTGCTGCGATTAGGATGAAACATAATAGCATTTAGGGAATTCATTATATAAAGTTAATTACCTAGTCGTGTATGCACAACAGTCAGTCGCTATTGCAATCTTGCTGTTGAATATCTAGGAAAGACCATTACAATTGGAAATTTATATCAGTGTAATGCTCAATCAATCCTACCAAAGTATCATGAAACATTCTTTACCGATTTTCCGTTCCAGAAACCCTAAACTTCTCTAACCTTGAACAAAACCCTTAGCCAAGAATTTAACTCCGCTGCATTAATTAAAAGGAATGTAAAACCGCTGACTAAACAACCGTTAAGTCATTTCTAAGAATCGTCGACGGTTGGTTGGGGTACCTGCTCAACATCAAGAAAAGACAAGGAAAGAGAGAAGTGTTGTGAACGCTGATGGTGGAAAACATAGAGCCCCGACAAAAGAAGTAACTGGTGGAAAGGAAAAAAAATAATTACCGCACACAATTTAATCATGCAGAAGTGGCTTGTACATTATGCTTAAAAACCTGTATGACTAAAACAGTAGCTTTTTGTGAGTTTCCAGAAACTTCACATGTAATAGCTATATAATGATGATGATGATAATTCATGAAAGAATAATATGTACTTATGTGAGTCATGTTCATATTCGATGGAGATATTTCATTTGTGGGGTCTTATAAATTACAATAACATTACCTCACAATGCTACGCCACTATTATTTGTTATTTTTATTAATTACTAAATAATTAACTCTTAATAAGAGGGACATATTTAAAGAAAGGGTCGGTTACAAAACCATTTACCAATTTTGAGTATGCTTTTATTTAAATAAAGAAAAAAAGGTTTTAATAATTGAAAAAAACTTATCAAGTGACACAAATATAGTGCAATTAGGTGCTAAGTGGCACAAATGAATTTTTGTTTATTATAATAGTATATATGCTTTTTTTTGCTTTATTTTAATTTTTAAAAAGACATTATTTATAAAATATTATAATAATTATTAAAAAATAATTTGTATTATTAAATATTATGATTAGTATTTAATAGTGATTGTGACAACTAAGTGGGTTAATATAATTATATGAATATGTTTTTATTTTATTTATTAATTATTTTATATTAATATTACTTTTATTAATAAATGTAATCTGCCATATTTTTTACAAGGGATTTTTTTTTATAAAAATGTGTTTTGCCGTTTGAAATGGCAAGTGTTGTCTGGACATCTGCATTTTATATGGCATGTATGAACAGTATCTGTACCGTCAAATTTGACCTTTGATTGACAATCCTAGTCTTATTTTTCTTTTTATATTTAATATGTTTTTCCTTTAATTTTATTTTTTTAAAAAGACATTATTTATAAAATAATATATGTAATTATTAAAAATTAATTTGTATCATTAAAAATTATGATTAGTATTTAATATTAATTATTAAAAAAATTAATAATTGCTTACATATTTTATAAATAATGTCTTTTTAAAAATTAAAATAAAAGTGAAAAACATATTGAATATAATAAGGAAAATGAGACTGGAGTTGTCAATCAAAGGGTCAAATTTGACAGTACGTTACTGTTCACACTTGCCATTTGAAATTGTGGAAGTCCAGTTGACATTTGCCATTTTATATACCATATGTTTGTCAAAAAGTATTTTGACATATAGGGGTAAGCTAGTTTGGGTGTCGCGAACCGCTAGTCAAAGTGGCGGATCAGAAAGTTTGACATCCGCCATTTGAAATGGCGAAACATAAAAAAATGTATGGCATCTGCCATTTGAAATGACGGAACACCTGCTAATTATCCAAGTTAGCCGACTAAAACTTGCTGGCCCTATATATTATCTAAGATCCGCCATTTCAAATGGCAGATCTCCTTTCAAATGACGGATCTCCTAGAAATCATTACTACACTTTCTCTTTCCTAGAAACCATTTCGCCTTTATAAATTTTCCTATTTTGAAAAAAAAAATCCTTGACAAACATCGTAGGATCTTAACCTAGAATAGGTGCTAAATACTAGGGTGTTTCTATTCAGATGTCATCCCCTCTTTTACAGAACCTTGCATACGAGTCCTATACATACGACTCGTATGAACTTTCCGTACCTGACAGCATACAAGACGTGTCAGTTTTGTTGTTGATGAGCTTCAAAAAGAGTCCCGAGCTAATGATATTGGCAATAATACTTTCAAACCAAGTCCCATTAACTGTTTAGGACTCATATAGGGTCATATAACTCATATACAAGATATTATTCAGGCCATACCAAGATTCTTGTAGGTTTTGTGTGTAGGAAATTATTTGACACTGAAGAAACATTAATCGACCCCGGGCAGATTACGGATAATCTGGGGGTTAAATAGATGTTTCCCACGAGGGGTTAGATCCGGCAAAGATTGTTCTTCTGATAACCTGCAAAACAGACACCGTGAGCTCGTCACTGAGAAGGGGGGGGGGTACCTCCTTGTGACCACCCTCCGGCGTGAGAATCAGACTAGATTGCTCTAGAATATAAGTGTATATTAAGAGATTGCTAGAGCAGATATCAGGTATAAGATATGAGATACAAGATAAGATGAGATGATCATACCATTTGGGGTATTTATAGCCGAAGGTAGGTTTCCAAGAAGGTATAGCCGGCTGAATAGTATTCCTGTTCTACCAACTGTGGCCTACGCACGTGCCATGCTGGTAGTTGGTGGGTAGGCAGCGGCTGATAGTGACCAGGCCTGCTGTGTACTATTCCTTTTCCACCAACTGCAGGCTATGCACGTGGTATGACAGGAGTTGGTGAGTAGGCAGCGGCTAATAGTGATATACAGTACAAGAGCATGCTGCTCGCCATACTGTTGTCAATGAGCTGTCGTATCTCTGGTCAGATCTTTTGCCCATACCTCGTCAGGTACAGTACAAAAGATCCTCCAGTATCGTACGGACTGGCTCATTTGGGCGGGAGTATTCCCCCTCCCGCCTTTGTGCGGGATTATTCCCGGCTTTGCTCATTCCTTCTTCAGGTGACATTACTGAATTATTTTGAGAGCTAAGTGCCTTGTGCGTGTAGCCTTGCTGCGCGGGTGGCCTTCCCTGATGGCTTGTATCCGCAGCTGCGGGAACAGGCGGAGTACTTCACCATTGGGAGGCATTTCCTGTGGGAACAGCTTGTGTACTGCGCGTAAGGACGTCACGTCTCTGAGCATGGTGGGTCCTGCGGATCCAGTTGGTTTCCGCGCAGACGTCTCTCTTCAAGGTGAGTCCTGCGGGTCCAACTGGGTTCTGCTGGGACCTACCTCTTCAACTCCCCCAGTCCAATGTTCTTCTCATGAATGTTTAATAAGTGAGGTGAAGTTTTGGACTTAAGCAAAGGGTTTTTGAAAAGGGTTTAGTTTTAAGGTTTTCCATGGGGATTCTTCCCGCGGAAGTCCTAATGTCACTTGCAGAAATTCCCGACTTTCCTGCTTGATCTTTGGGTATGATGCGGGTATGTCTGTAACCTCCTCGCAAGTCAGGAGCGTTGAGTCCCACTTGTGTGGATTCTCCATGAGGTTTTGGTAGTTTTGAACATAGTGATCAATTATATTAAAACCACCAATTCCATCTTGGAGCTTCAAACAATATAGTTCTCGACGTTCCCGCTATGCGGGGATGTTATTCCCGTTTCCGCAAGCATGGCCCAGAAGATCCTTCTTGGTTTCAATTCCCTGCGGAGCGCTAGGTATGTGAAGGGTTTTGCCTTGACACTGTACCCGCACTCGTCTTACGGTTACTCTACTTCCAAGGTGTTCCTGGCGTCAATTCCCTGCGGGTGCTAAGTATGTGAAGGGTTTTGCCTTAACACTGTACCCGCACCCGTCTTATAGTTACTTGGTCGCCGAGGTATTCCTGGCTTCAATTCCCTGCCGGGTGCTAAGTATGTGAAGGGTTTTGCCTTAACACTGTACTCGCACCTGTCTTATAGTTTCTTGGTTGCCAAGGTAAGGGATATTTTCCCGCTTACTTTTGAATCTTTTTGAAATTTTGAAATTCGAAGAGTTGGTGAAAGGATAAGAACAGTCCAAACTGTTGAAACGTCGTCCGACGGTTTCTTCTGACTGTGTCAGGACGTGCAGGAAGTTATGGCGACGTGACAGTACATGGTCATTCCAGACGCTTTTTCAGGCGCGTGGGCCCGATTTTTCGGGCGCATGGCCGCGAAATTAATGGCACGCGTCCTTTCAACAGCTGTTGCCAGCTTGCACTTTGCCACGTGTCATAGTTTGATTGCACCTGTGATTTCTCTCTCTTCCGCATTAAATTCGTCGCATTAATTGCGATGAGTATATAAAGGGGGAGAGGGTCCTTTGTAATTCACACTTTCACTCCTCTTCTTGTAAACGATTTCCGGCGAATACTTTCTGCCAAGCATTCCCCTGAAATCATTCCTTTACCTCCAAACCATGTCTTCTACTCACGATTTCGAAGCTGCTGCCGAGGAATCTGACGTGCACGTCGAGATCCCGACGTCTACGTCTGATAAAGACGATAAGAGCACTGCTGGCGATGCCCCCAGTGTGCTCTTCCCCCTGAGCTTTTTCAGTACATCGTCCGGAAGTTCATGCTCGAGCCGTTCGAGCCTGAGTTTCCGGAGCCACACCAGACGATGTACGATGCCCCCAAGGGCAAGATAGGGGTGTACGCTGCATTCTTCGTTTATGGGAATCTCAGGTTTCCATTAACGAAGTTTGTATACCGTGTCTTGGAGAGGCACGGGGTGCATTTGACGGAGGTACACCCGATGGCGATCGCCAAGATCCGCCACTTTGAGTGGGTGTGCCTCATTCTGGGCGTGGAGCCCCATGTTGACCGGTTGATGACCTTCTATTCTTGGAGGTGCATCCAGGGGTGGTACACCTTGGTCAACCGGATCAAGGGGCTGAAGATCTGCGCAACCGAGCGCAGTCTTCAGTCGTGGAAGAGGGAGTTTTTTTATATCTCCGCTCGCGCCGTCCCGATAGCGATGACGTTTAAGAATGGGATAGCACTCCTCGCCCTTCACGCCCCAAACTACCTGGAGGCGGAATGGTTCGCCAAGATCTCCCGGATCAAGACTCCGGTGTACCGCTTTGCGGAGTCTGGGATGGTGATGCTTGGGATGAGCCGGGTGTGGAAGGAGGCGTCACAGGTTCCCATCGTCCTCGAATACGGTTTGAACTCTGTCCCTTACGGTATGCTCTGTCTTCTTTGTTTATATAGGTTTGTCTTCTAACCGTTTGTTTCTTTTATTTCAGAGGGGAACGACTTGCAGTCTCTCCTGCAGCCGCGGGAGAGTGATGGTCCCGCTCGGATGGGTACTCGTGCTCTCGATGAGAACGAGTTGCCCATCTTGGAGCAAACGAGGGATCGGTTTGTGAAGGTCTACCCGCTAGGCCACCCTATTCTGAGCGACACGCGGCCAGGTAAGGCGTTATTCAACCCTCGACCTCTCAATGCTGAAACCTCTGCTGGAATTCCTCTAATCTTGTCATCTTCTGATGAGGAATCCGCAGATGGTCCTCCGTTGGTGCGGAAGAAGAAGGCTGCCGGCGGGAAGGGGAAGGCGAAGGTTGCCTCCACTGCCAATCCGGTGCATCGGTCTGATTCAGAGACCGAAAGCGAGGAGGTGGCGGGGAACCCTGGTGGTGCTAAGACCACTGCTCCGGAGGCTGAGACGACCGTCACCTCCGAGCAGCCCAGGACAACGACGGTGAGCGGCGTGAAGAGGCCGGCTCCATCGGGTTCGTCCCCGCCTGTTCGCACTTTTAGGCTCAAGAAAACCCGTAAGTACAAACTTCCTTTACTTTTTAACTTCATATCTTTCCGCCATTATACTTATATCTTCTTTGTGCAGGCGTGGATGCTACCGCATTCCAGGGTGGAGCGGGGAGGAGCACCTCCGGACCCATGACGGTAGGCTTGGTCAACCTACCTGAGGCGATGACCCAGGCGGCTGCGCCTGCTTCAGTTGGTTCAGTTGCTCACCCAGTTGAGCCAACTGTTCCAACTGTGATGACATCTCCGCCGGCTGTCAGTGCCATATTTGCTGAATCTTTCACTGAGCCGGCGGTGACTATTTCTGCGGGCTCTTCCGCAGCGGGGACCACGGTTGTGAGTTCACCTCCGTTGGTTTCTACCGCGGCGGCCTCCATGCCTCCTCCGACGTCGGCAGCTACGACCGATCCTTCAGGTATGCTTGGGGCTTCTCGCCAACCTCTGCCTCCTTCCCATCTGCTTGACCTCTTGGATGGATTTCCCTTGGGTTCAGGTGATGGGTTTGGCGGCTATCGGCCTGTTGTCGACCCTACAGGTGCGTAGGGTTCTTTTGGCCTTTTTTATATATATATATCATCTTTTCCTAACTGCTTTTTGTTTTTTGCAGTGTCGGATTCCAATGAAGTGTATGTTCCACGATGGAACATCCGCCGAGGAACAACCCTTCGCACGCCTGTGGAGTGCGTTGAGTGGGCTCGTCACGCAGCTCCCAGCGGTGCGTTGGGGGAAGCAATGTCTAGCTACCAGGAGGGTAGGCTAACCAATGAGCTTCGGATTCTCCTGGCCCGGATGCAGCCGCGCGTCGAGCTGCTTTGTCGTGAAAACGACAAGTTAAAAGCAGCTTGTATCCAAGAAGTAGCTCAGGCGCGGGCTGTCCGGGAGGAGAACAAGAGGCTTACCGCAGTGGCTGCGGAAAAGGAGAAGGCCTTCAAGGCCCTCGAGGTTGAAGTTCAGGCCCGGCTTGAGGCCCGTTCCAAGGCTGCCCAAGCTGTTAACGAACAGCTTCGGTTGGCTAAGGAAACTGCACGGAACGCAACTGAGAGGGCCACCAAGGCTGAAGCTGTTGCTGAGCCTCTACGCCTCGAGAATGAGGAACTTAAAGCCAAACTAGAGGCGCTCCAACAGGCTCATGATGCCTTGGCGATGGAAGACGCCAAGAAGCTCCAAGAGATCTTGGACCAGAGGGGGGTGCTTGACCACACTGAGCGGATGCTAAAGGGCGTTGAAGAGGCTGTGGCTAAAGAAGTGTTGCTTGCCAACCTCAACAAAAGTGAAGCCGAACGCGCCCGTAACCAAGCTCAAGCTGCCCTCCAGGAAGCTCTGGTTACCAAGGAATGGCTTCTTCGAGAAGCGTTGTCGCAGGTAAGCTTAGCTTCATAATGTCTTCACGCTTTTCTTTGTAAATAGAAAAGGTATTGATACTTGTATTTTTTCTTGTAGGTTGTGCATCGAGTCTTCACGGACACATCATACGACGATGCCATGAGCGCAGCCCTCAACGCTTCTCACGAGGATGGGGAAAAGGCCGGCTTCCTGCTTGGTCTAGGGTTCGTTGAGAAAGGCATCCCGCCTTCCAACTTCCCTTTATATGATGTTGATACTGAAGCTGTATATGACCAAGCAGTGAATCAGTATGCCGCCTTCCCGCATCCGGTGGTGGAGAAGGTGAACGAAGTTGCTGCTGCTGATGATGGGCTAGCCATTCTAAAGACCTTCCTTGAACCGCCACAGCCAACTGATGGTGCGGGTACAAGTGGGTTTGGAGGGAGTGGTCCTGAAGCTTGAACCTTAAGATCCCTTCCCACTGTTAGGATAGGTTTAGCTTGTATAGATTTATATTCTTGTAGGCGGGTAGTTACCCGGCCATTCTTGTAATGAATTATTATGAAATATAAATCTCTGTGCGGGTAAGACCGCTACTTTCACTGGATGACTTGCTTTATAAACGTTATATGACTTGCTCATGCATACTTTAGTTTAAATTAGCAATTTTCCAAGTGTTTAGAATAAGTTAACCTTTGAACGTGGTATATAATAGGTTGCAGTTTTGCTTCCTCCTTCGTGATTGTGCGGGTAGGACCGTCACTTGCACTTAGTAGGATGGCTAAACTTTACCTATATCTGACCTGCGTGGAGGTTTTCCTCATCTTTTTGTTAGAAATTTTCTAAGTGTTTAGAATAAGTTAACCTTTGAACGTGGTAGATAATAGGTTGAAGTTTTGCTTCCCCCTTCGTGATTGTGCGGGTAAAACCGTCACTTGCACTTGGTAGGATGGCTAAACTTCACCTATATCTGACCTGCGTGGAGGTTTTCCTCATCCTTCTGTTAGAAATTTTATAAGTATTTTGAATAGGGTAACTGTTCGACGCGTGGTTGTCAATAGGTTAGTTCGGTTTCTTCTATCATGATTTGTGCGGTTAAGACCGGCACTTTCATTTAGTGGGATCACCAAACTTTACCTATGACTGACCTGCGTGAAGGTTTGCCGTTTTTTGTGTTTATGCGGGTTTTGCCGCCTTCCACAAGCAACGATTTCTTTACACTTATTTATGCGGTGAAAACCGGCATCAGTGTTTTGAATAAATTAACCGTTCGACGCGCGGTTGTCAATAGGTTAGTTCGGTTTCCTCCATCATGATTTGTGCGGTTAGGACCGGCACTTTCATTTAGCGGGATGACCCAACTTTACCTATGACTGACCTGCGTGAAGGTTTGCCGTTTTTTGTGTTTATGCGGGTTTTGCCGCCTTCCACAAGCAACGACTTCCCCACTTATGTATGCGGTGAAGACCGGCATAACAGTGTGGAAAGTTCATAAGTATAAATGTAGGTTCCCTGGACGGATCACACGAGATATCCCGATATACACAGGTGCGGAATCCCTGTGTAGATCGTTACGGACGTAGAATACTAGCTCACAAACACACGAACACGATACGAACAAAACCACGTTATATTTATAACTCGAACCGTGATACTTACAGACTCTCGACCTCACGTCACTCGACTCACTGAATTACACGTAAATTAACCAACTCGATCAACTACAAAACAGTAGACCGTAGCCTATATAAATACACGACAACTTCGCCTCAGGCGAAGTTGTCCTTAACTTCGCTCGTTCAACAAGTTCGCCTAGGCGAACTTGTCAACAACTTCGCTTGATTAACAAGTTCGCCTAAGCGAACTTGTCAACAACTTCGCTTTAACAAACAAATACACAAACAATATTACAGACTCGATTACAGACATTAGACATATGAACTACTAACATCTATGAACCAACAGACTCCCCCTTGGCAGTAGCTTCATATCTTGATCTTTCAGCTCTTGTCTCGTAATCCTGTATCTTCAAGCGTGCACTCCTTCTCTAACACATACCGTGACTACTCGCTGATATTTCCTTGCTTCATCCTTCCAAGCAGGAATATAGAATATCTTCTTTTCATTCAACACTTGCAAATCAGCTTTCGATAAGTTAACAAGATGCATCGGGTCATACACCCTCAGCACTTCTTGTTCATCTTCGTCTTCCATCACGGCTTCAGCAGTCTGGCAATCAACGTACCACCATTTTAGATTCTTCAACACATCTTGAGGCATATTCTTCATTGGAACCTCCTTGATGCATCGGATCGGTTTGTACTTCATCACCATCCATGGCTTGCCATCTGCTCTCAATCCCCTTTCTGTATCCTCCACGAGCTTTCCCTTCTGTGGCTTTAATAATTCAAACTTCTTTTCTTTTATGCTTTATTTCCACACGATCTTCTCAATCACTCTTGCCATGTTGTTGTCACTTCTATTTATCAGGCCCAACCTGGCCAAATCCTTCACCTCACATTCCGGCAACGTGTTGAGAGATCTCAACATTCTTTTGAAGTATTGAATACCATCATAACGCTTCACCACAAACAACTTTATCTGTTCATCATATATCCAACAGATAATTCCCTTCTTCGACTCCGCATAGCCTTTGATGTTATAACTCTTCTTGAACATGGCCGGAACAGCAGGCTTCTTGGTCTTAATAAACCAATGAGCACAGCCTTCCTTCCACCTAGGCTGCTCCTCCCACTCAGTCTCATCCATCTCAGCACCCATGTCGGCTTTCTCAACGTCAGGGATCTCGTGTTCAACGTCTTCTTCTACTATTTCCCCCTCTTCTATCCCATCTTCAATCACAATCTGCTCACCGATCTTCTCAATCACATCACTCGGCAGCACATCTTCATCAAACAACACATCGTCGCTGAACATATCATCATCAAGTTCCTTCAGCGCATCAATCACGTCATCCTCCACTAACACCACATCATCACCACCAGCCGCGTCGGTAGACTCCCCCTCAGCTGTGGAAGTACCAAGAGCTTCAGAAGTTCTTGGCAGCTCACCACCTACATCTTTCGATGCATTGAGATCATCATCTCGGTCATTTCTTCTTTTAGTCCTGAGCTCGTCGCCCTTACAGCTCATCTCCCCCTGAGATGCCAAGAACTCCTTCAAGGCATCTATGATTTTCCCATGCTCAACCAGGAGGGATGACTGTAGTTGATTTGCTTCCACTAGGCTTTGAATAGTCTTTGATTGCTCTGCCACGATCCGCTCTAGTGAAGCTATTCTCTCTGAGTCTGACATAGGCGTAGGCGAGACTCCAGAAGCAGGCGTAACCGCAGGTGGTACCATACCTGATAACCCTGCAGCAGTAACGACCGTTGACTTTACAAATCGTGCAGCTACCACCGACTGAGTAAGCGTTGGAGGTGGTAGAGACACGATCTCCGGAGTCGACGTCTGGATAGCAGTGATGGATGGAATGCCAGCAGATGATGTAGCCACCACGGGAACATCCGCAGTGCTTGTTCTTGTAACCTGTACAGAAGAAGGAACAATAGACATACCAGACAGTACGGCCGGAGCAAAACGTACAGTCCTTGAAGTCTCTCCAGCTCCCATGCCAGCACCTGTCCTTTCCCGTCTTGATCTTCTAATCAGCTTATGTATATCTTCTTCCTCTTCTGACTCTTCATCATCCTCCGTTCTCTTTCTTTTCCCAAACGTTCTCTCTCGAGACACCATCAACCGTCTCCCCTCATCCATAATCTCATCCAAGTATGAGTCAGCCATTGAAGTTGCTGCTCTAGTAACACTTACACCCGAACCCTATGCAGCCGAGACCTGCACCTCTTCAACATGATCCATATCAAAATAACCTTGACCTCCAAAACAGCGTCAAGATCTATATCCTCTGCAGTAGACACAACAGGCACAGCAGGAGCAGGAACAACTTGAGTTGCTCTTGCCTGTCGCGGTTGAGGATCTCTGAACTCGTCCCCACCAGCAGGAACATACTCTGGGTTAATTAAAAACCCAAACAGTGGAGTATGCCTGGGACGACGTTCAGGGTTGCTCCTCGCACTCGAAGTGCGGCATTGAGCAAAGATACGTTTGCTTACCGATTCCACGTATCTTATCGGGCGTCTCTGAGGTAGACTCGGAGCCACATGGTTCAATATCATTTGGATAAAACGTGGGTACATAATGAACCGCTCCCGAGACATCGCCCTTCTTTGCCTGTCAATCTCGTAAAAGACCATCTGACTAAAACTGAAGCGTTTATTATAAGTCAGTGCAGTCATTGCAGACTGCATGGTCGCACCCATACCATCAGTGCCCGCCTTCCTCCCAGACATGCAAACTATCATAACGTGCATAAGGAAGCACCACTGATCTAGAAGGAAACCCTTCCTCCTCTGGGTATCACCTAATGGACCAGAGTAGCCCATTCGGAGAAACGCTCCATCTCGGAACGGAGCTACGAACTCTGTAGGGTCGTCCCTCGTCTCTTCTCCAAACCTTAATGCCACCAGGATCTGTTCAGAATTGAACTGAACTTGTTGATTGTTCACCGTCGCTCTCATGACCCGGGGCTCAACACGACAGTCGTATTCGACCGTCTGCCAGAAGTCTTCGGTATTCGGCAAGGATATCGGCAGAGTGTTTGTTATGGCATGAAAAATCCTCGAGCGTAAGAGGAAAGTTATGATCTCGCGGTAATCGTCCACGCCGCTCGCCTCCGGGTCAAGTGTAATGTACATATTGTGACCCGGGAAGAATTGACGTTGGTTATCACCATCGTCTCCTCCTGCACCACCAGCACCAGCTACCGCAGCCATATCTGCAACAAACTAACCAAGTTAAATAAACGTTAACGACTAACACAAGTTCGCTGGTTACCATGAGCGAAGTTGTGATAAACTCTGTATAGGCAAAGTTAAAGTTGAGGCGAAGTTGGGAACAACTTCGCTTCAGCTTTAAGTTCGTCTAAATAATATTAAGTAAAAATGATCTTAGGCGAAGTTGATGTTAACTTCGCCTCATCACAACATCGCCTCAGGCGAATTTAAGTTTCAGGCGAAGTTACAGATAACTTCGCCTCAGGCGAACTTAAGCTTCGGGCGAAGTTACGGATAACTTCGCCTCAGGCGAACTTAAGTTTCAGGCGAAGTTACGGATAACTTCGCCTAAACCCTAACTTCGCCTGAATCTGAATCGGCGACAGTAAGGATTATGGAACAACGTGCAGTTGATGATTCGGCTAGTTTAGACGATTAAGGACCCTTAAAACAAGCTTTTTAAGGACATGTGGACGATCAGAATGTTTATCAACACGTAAAAACACAAGTTATGAAACTCGGTTTCAAAACCGATGGTCTGAGGGTTCGAAACCGGTCGAAACAAACATTTAGACGCTTGAAAGAACATTGAGTATGTGATATAATGGTATTTCGAACCTTGAATCGGTGTGAAAATCGGGAATAAATAACACGAAATCGGTGTAAATATCAAGTTCGCCGGAAGATGTTCGCTGTGGATATAAGTTCGCTGATAATGAACAGTTTGACTCTAAGTATTCCTTATATAGGGGCGAAGTTATACAGGCGAAGTTACGGATAACTTCGCCTAGGCGAAGTTATTCACAACTTCGCCTGTTCAACAACATCGCCTATATATTTACCAAATTTAACCTTATAAGTTTAACAATTTTCCAATTAAGTTATAAAACTTTCCTTGAAGAACTAAACGACACGATCAAGTCTAAGTAACCAGTTAAAAAATCATAAAACTATCTAAGTACAAAAACTTAAAAAATTTAAAGTATAAGGGATCAAATTTCAGTCTCGATAGGGACTGCTACGTTTTAGAAAAGATCCGAACAGGAATCATACTAACTACGTGACTGTCACATAGATCCGTGTTTAGCTGTATTATGACATATAGAGACAGGTTGTAAGCAGGTAAAAAACTTAAGATGGTTTTCATCGTTTCTGTGATACGAGATATATTCAATTAAGCCTCAAAATTTAAGTGGGCAACAACTCAGAAATATTGATGCCTCCTATCTATCCTTAAAGCGTATTTGGCTTTCCCCAAGTCACCCCGAATTGACTTCGACCCATAGTGTCTGATTAAATTGTAAGTATTCTTGATCTGCTTCCCGTTCTTCTCTCTTACTCAATGATTGTGAAGTCTTGATTTTGTCATCTCTAATATGTTTCAATAACTCCAAATTATTATTATTATTATTATTATTATTATTATTATTATTATTATTATTATTATTATTTTTTTCGAATACATAGACTTCAAAGTAGAAATTAACTGCAAGTCCCGAATCTGGATCACTGCAGTATCTTGAGATGCTATCTTCACGGGAATCAGACCACTTACGGGCTCGTGTATGACTGGGTAATCACTTTTCTGCCTATCATTCGGAAAGATATAT
Source organism: Bidens hawaiensis (assembly GCF_021521415.1). Classification (NCBI taxonomy): domain Eukaryota; kingdom Viridiplantae; phylum Streptophyta; class Magnoliopsida; order Asterales; family Asteraceae; genus Bidens; species Bidens hawaiensis. The sequence goes on along the minus strand of NW_027499607.1, from coordinate 24,544 downwards.
ATGAAGACATGCAAAACTCTTAAGGAGTTTCCACGTAAAATCAAGTAAATTTTGTTTGTATCACATATACATTTACGCACCATAAAAAGTTACCATGACATACAATGACTGTCCTAAAGCCTTTTAAGCCTAATAACTTCACTAGCTAAGTACACAAAGTTAGTATATCTATCATTTTCCAAGGTTGGATCAATTTTCCGTTTAACCTAGCTAACGAACTTCTTACGAAGTAACAGACTTGAAAAAATAATTTCATTTCCCTTTTCTTTCAAAATTTTAACATTAATCGCCCCGACCAAAACAAAGTCTTCAGGTAAACGGTTATCCCGAAGATCCAATGGATCAGCTGGACCGACCACATACTAGTATGTGTCCTTCTAACTAAGTATGATCGACCAATTTTAAGCGAAAGAATGAAAAAGTCATCATAAACCGCCCCGGTCACTATCAGTAATCTGGTTAATGGCTATCCTCAAAATCTACAAGTAGAAAATGAGGACCAAAACATATCCGAAGACAAGTCCTTCAAACTGATGTAACCGACATATTTTTAAGCGATTAGTGACGTTTTTTTTTTTTAATAAACAGGAAAGCATGGTTACTCGGGATTGATCATCCCATTCAGTTCAATAAGGTTTTGAAATCTAGATTTGTCAAACGCTTTAGTGTATAAATCAGCGAAATTATCTAGCGTATCCACCTTTTCAAGTATTATCAGTTTCTTCTCAGCACAATCCCGTATGAAATGATAACGTATGTCAATGTGTTTAATTTTACTATGTTTCACGGGATTGTTAGTTACTGAGATTGCAGCTGTGTTATCAATGCAAATAGGAGTAAGTAGGAAATTCAGACCATAGTCGCGCAACTGTTGTTGTATCCAAAGAACCTGAGAGCAGCAGTTGGATGCTGCCATGTATTCTGCCTCACAGGTTGAAATTGCGACTGAAGTCTGCTTCTTGCACTGCCACGACACCAATCTGCCACCAAGAAACTGACATCCTCCAGTTGTTGACTTCCGACTCTGATTGCACCCTCCATAATCAGAATCTGTGTAAGCGACCAGCTCCAAGTCTCCTCCTCTCGGGTACTACAACCCTAGCTTCGGCTTGCCCTTAAGATATCGCAGTATCCTCTTTGCACCTTTCAAATGAGATTCTTTTGGATTTGCCTGAAAACGTGCACAAAGACAAACAGCAAACATTATATCAGGCCTAGATGCAGTTAAGTACATTAAAGAACCTATTATTGCCCGATATTGAGTTGGGTCCACATCTGCATCACCGTCTACTTCAGCACCCAATTTGTGATTGACGCAGATTGGAGTATCATATGGAGAACTATCCTCCATCTTGAAGCGCTTGAGCACATCATGAACATACTTCGTCTGATGAATGAACATCCCGTCCTTCTTCTGATCAACCTGCAATCCTAGAAAGAAAGTTAGTTCACCCATAGCACTCATTTCAAACCTTTTCTTCATGACGGCTTCAAACTCCTGACACATGGAGACTTTTGACGCAGCAAATATAATGTCATCCACGTAGACTTGTACCAGCAGGAAGTCGTTTCCATCTCTTTTAAAGAACAATGTGCTATCAATTTTCCCTCTTTCAAAACCATTCTCGAGCAAGTAATCCGATAAAGTTGCATACCAGGCACGAGGTGCCTGATGTAATCCATACAACGCCTTGCTCAACCTGTACACGTGATCTGGAAAGTCTGGGTCAGGAAAACCCGGAGGTTGCTCAACATACACAACCTCATCAACTTTCCCATTCAAAAACGCACTCTTCACATCTAGCTGAAACACCTTCATCTTTTCATAAGCAGCAAACGCTAAAAACAATCTTATGGCTTCCAACCTGGCGACAGGAGCGAACACTTCGTTATAATCAATCCCCTCTTGTTGATTAAAACCTTTAACGACTAGCCTCGCCTTGTTTCTTATAATAATCCCCTTATCATCTCTCTTGCACTTGAACACCCATTTTGTGCCTATCGCATGCACATTCTTTGGTTTTTCAACCAAAGTCCAAACTTCCATCTTCTCGAATTGAGCCAACTCTTCTTGCATGGCTTCGACCCACGAGCTGTCCTTTAAAGCCATTTGATAATTCTTCGGTTCAATCTGGCTTATAAAGCAGGTATACATGCATTCATTGATTATTCCTGTCTCCTTAATGCTTGTATAAACACAGGTATGTTCATTCAAGCTACTTCTCGTTTGTACACCTGAGGACACATCACCAATCACATTATCCAAAGGGTGATCTTTATGAATTCTCGTGGTCGGAACAGAACCGACATGCAAATTATCTTCCAAATTAGAAGAGATCTCATCAATGGTTGTTTCATGCTGAGAGTGAAATGGATTGATAAATTCTTCTTCAGTTGAGGCAGCAGGGGTACCGATAGTGTTTGATGAGGAAGGTTGACATTTATCAATCAGCTGTCTTTGCAATAGATTTTCTTCCTCATCAAGTATCATCTTCGCCGCAGCTCTTTCTTCTTCTTCAGAAATCTCCAAATCCGGTACGTTAAACGACTTAAAAAGCTTAACATAGTCGAAAAGCTCAGCAGGTCCATTGCTAGGTTTTGGCGGTTGGTAACTTGTGATGTCAGTGTTACACACCACCTCCACCTTGCAGGTCGAAGTATTGAAGACACGTCTGTTGGGTGTACCAACAACATAACCGACTAAGATTCCTTCATCAGCAACTTCGCCAAATTTAGAGTTTGTCTTCAAGATCGAACAAGGGGACCCGAATGGTTCAAGACCACTCAAGTTGGGCTTCCTCCCATGCATAAGCTCGTAACAAGTTTTACCAAGTCTCTTAACGGTTAACACTCTATTCAGAACATAGGAGGCTGTAGCGACTGCTTCAGCCCAGAACATCACAGGAAGCTTCGAATCTGCCAGCATAGTTCTGGCTCCTTCAATTAAAGTTCGGTTCTTCCTTTCAGCCACTCCATTCTGTTGCGGAGTATACGGAGCACTATATTGATGTTCAATTCCTTTCTGAAGACAGAAGATCTCCATTTTAAAATTCTTGAACTCCGTCCCATTGTCACTTCTGATGAACTTAACTGTTTTACTCATGACGTTCTCAACATTGGTAATCAAATTCTTCACCATTTGAGCCGTCTCATCTTTCGATTTCAGAAAATATACCCACGAATATCGCGAGTAGTCATCAGTGATCACCAAGCAGTAAGAAGTACCTCCTAGACATTTTACATTCACGGGACCGAAGAGATCCATGTGAAGCAGTTCTAGAGTACTGGCAATTGAGTTGACCTTCTTGGTGAGATGGGATTTCTTGTGTTGCTTTCCCTTCTTGCATGCAATACATTTGTCTTCAAAGTTAAAACTTTTCAAGGGAACGCCCATCACAAGTCCATTCCTGACAATGTGGTTCATCTTCCGAAGATGAATGTGCCCCATCCTCCTGTGCCATAGTTCGGATTCTGATTCGCTTGCTTTCGTCATTAAACATGATTCTCCCATTGCCATTTCAGTAGACCTCATATCCATCACATAAGTATTTGTATCACGTGGAGCTTTCATTACTATCCACTCGTCTGGTATCTGAAAACCAGGCTTCAACACGATCGCCTCATTCTTCGTGAAGTGAACAGTATAATCCTTATCACAAATCTGCGACACACTCAGCAGATTGTGCTTCAACTCTTCTACAAAGTTTACATTCTCAAGAGTCATTTTCCCATTGGACACTGTTCCTTTTCCATTAATTCTTCCTCCACTTTCACCAGCAAAGCTAACTCTCGCTCCTTGAACAGGTTTTAAGTCGTGCAACAAATATTTGTTACCCGTCATGTGCCAGGAACAGCCGCTATCTACAATCCAAAGACTGTGGGCAGCCCTGTTCAACTGTTCCTGCACAATAAAGCAAAGGATTAGAATCTAGGGACCCAAGACCAATTGGTCTTGGATCTATACATCCCGTACTTCTGCTTTCCAAAGTTAGCATTTGGATAATTCTTGTCAGTCCTATTAGGAAATCTCCTTGGAAATTGAGTGTGAGACCTTCCAAACCTATATACATTGAAAGTATTATATCTTGTAGTTTGGTTATTAGTATTGTTAAACTTAGGTCTGTTTCTGTGAAAACCTGAATTAGTTACATTTCGAAACTTTGAAGGGTTTTCATTTTTAGCAGTATTAAAATTACCATTAGACTTATGCTCAGTTTTAATAGGTCTCACACCTCTGAATTTCGGCGTCAGAGGGCAATCTGCAACAAGATGTCCTAACTTATTACACCTAAAACAACACCTATGCTCCATTTTCTTTCCAAAGGTTGTTTTGGATGTTGAGGCTGTGTTACCGGCCGTTCGTCTCACATAAGGTGGGACGTACGGGTTGAGTGGAGTACTCTTTTTATAAGTTTTATCTTTTTCTCCACCAGTGGGTAACACTACCTTCTCTATTGTCTTACCCGATTCGGACAACTTATCCGAATCTGATGAGACTGGACTCGTAACAGAAATTTTCTCACTTGAAACAGGCGAACTCGTTTCGCCACTACTAACACTTGGTTCTTTACTCGTAACCTTGATTGGAACTGTCTGAGGAACTTCAAAATCAACAGATTTCTGAACACTAGGGTTAAAAGTGTAATTATGGTTATATGGTGGTGGAACCTCGTGATAACCAATTCCTCCCCTCTTTGTAGAGGTACCTTGATCACTAACAAGGTGATCAAGAATAGCTGAGGAATTTCTGAACTGTTCAAGTTTTCGGTTCAGTTCCACCACTTTCACCTGGTGGTCAGCAATCTGCTTTTCTCGTTCAGCAATCAGTTTAGTCTTTTCTTCTAAAACCTCATAACTTAGATCAATTACTTCAATTTTTTCAGCAAGTTTCGTTTTTAAGCTTTTAACATCTTTTTCACACGCTTTTATTTTAACTTTGTAACTGTTTTCTCTTGCTTTCATAAAGTGATGATCTTCTTTAAGAGTTTTAAATTCAGCATCTAAACGAACATACTGATCAGTTATGGTAGCAAGTTGCTCAGACAAATTCTCACATTTAGTACAAATAGATTTAGAACTTACCTCGGAGAGTTGATCATTGTTATCTGCCATGAAAGCTTTTTCCTTACCCGTAGCTTTCACTTCTCCAGTAGTCTTCTCACGTTCTTCATTCTCAACCTTAGCCATATTTGCCTGTTCACTATTTTCATTCGAATGCAGGTTCCAGTTGTATTCACCTGCTTCTCTGGACAACATGGCATTGATTTCCTTATTATTCCCAGTGTGCTGTGCAGACCGGCCCTGACCACGTTCAACTCGCTCGTTTCTGCACTCTTTGGCAAAGTGCCCGTTTTGTTGACAGTTATAGCACCTCACCTTAGACTTGTCGAACCCTGGCCTGCCACCAACAAACTTTCTCCCCGTCTTTCTCATGAACTTCTTCACTCTCCTCACTATCATGGCCATCTGCCATTGTAAATCCATCTCCTCCAGATCATCAGCATCGATCTGGTCATAGTCTTCATCCAGCATCGCTGGATCAACCACCTTTCCTTGAATATAGTTTTCATATGAAGCAATAAACGAAGCATAGAGGCCAAACTGCTCTTCAGCAGATTTGACGCTCATTGGCATCTTAGAGTAATTATTGCTTGAGGAACTTGAAGATCCACTACTCTTGCTTGCTGTCTGTTGAGTACCACTTGATCCACCTGCAACAAAGCAAACATCCCCATTTGAGTTTACTGACACTTGCCCCTCCTGTGAAGAATTAGCACCTGACTCACTCTTCGAGTAGTAGGCGGCAGAATCAGTCTTTGAACTAGAATTGGAGTTTACTTTAGCACCGTACATGCCTGGATCTTGAACCTGATCCATAGATGTTTCTTTTCTTACCATATTAAGCTCAAAAGTTCTGAGCTTGTTGACAGTGGTTTCAAGATCATAAGTAGGGAAGTCCTTGTCTTCCCTCATCAGCACAGTATACATCTCCCATTTTGGTGGGAGAGCGTCGAGAAGTTTTTCCACAATCTCTTCTTCTCGGTAGGAAATGGAGTAGTTACTCAATTCAGTCATTAGATGATAATATCGAGTGATAATGTCATCCAGAGATTCGTTCTTTAAGTACTTAAAGACTGAAAATTGAGTCTTGAGCAACTTTATCTTTGAAGCCCGAATACCTACATTCCCTTCAAATCTGCTCTCAAGAGCTTCCCAAAGCTCTCTAGCTGATGTATACTTTCTGAACGTATGGAGGATCTCCTGTGGAAGAGCCATTGTGATTGCAGCATGAGCCTTGCTCTCGGCTTCATACATCGTTTTCTCCTCCTCTTCCATTTTACTGTATTTCTTGATTTGGTCTCGACCCTCATACTCCATGATTGGTGGAATATATCCATCTTGGATGCATACCCACATTTTCGCATCCTGGTACTTAACGTATTGTATGAACCGATCCTTCCACGCGACAAAATCGGTTCCCTTCAGCAACCTTGGGGCCTTTGTAGCTGACCCCGCTTCAACTTCCATTTTTACAAGCTCCGAAATGTTGATCGACGACATCCTTCTTGAAGACTAAGAAACCCGAAAAATTCTGAGTAGGCGAAGTTAAAGAATTTTCTCTGAACAGTACTGTAGGCGAAGTTAAGGATAACTTCGCTTAAGTAATAACTTCGCTGGATCTTTCTTAAATTCGCGTGACTGGGCGAAGTTGAGAATAACTTCGCTTAGGGTAAGCGAACTTAGAAAGTAGGCGAACTTGAAGAAAACTTCGCTGAGCTAGGCGAACTTGATGAGAACTTTGCTGAGTTAGGCGAAGTTGAGGAGGTAGGCGAAGTTGTGAATAACTTCGCTTCTCCTTATATCTTCGCTGAAACCCTACGTATCCTGACGGCAACTTCGCCTGATGAACAGCAACTTCGCCTGACGAACTTAAACTTTCTGCAGATTTGAAAATCGGATTTTAACGACAATTTTGACGGTTTAAAGGCTTGAACACACTGGTAGGAGGCTAGAATGAGCAAAAACACCACAAACTCGTCCCGTGAATACACGAAATGAGACGAATTCTACACCCGCGTGAATATCTCGAACCACACAATCGAGCAAACGCTCTGATACCAATTGTAGGTTCCCTGGACGGATCACACGAGATATCCCGATATACACAGGTGCGGAATCCCTGTGTAGATCGTTACGGACGTAGAATACTAGCTCACAAACACACGAACACGATACGAACAAAACCACGTTATATTTATAACTCGAACCGTGATACTTACAGACTCTCGACCTCACGTCACTCGACTCACTGAATTACACGTAAATTAACCAACTCGATCAACTACAAAACAGTAGACCGTAGCCTATATAAATACACGACAACTTCGCCTCAGGCAAAGTTGTCCTTAACTTCGCTCGTTCAACAAGTTCGCCTAGGCGAACTTGTCAACAACTTCGCTTGATTAACAAGTTCGCCTAAGCGAACTTGTCAACAACTTCGCTTTAACAAACAAATACACAAACAATATTACAGACTCGATTACAGACATTAGACATATGAACTACTGACATCTATGCACCAACAATAAACGTAAGATCATCAGCATCAATGTTCTAAGGAGAATCATTTCCATTAGAAGTGGCTCTAGGCCTTTTCTTTACAAATTTGGAATTGATCTACATGCAAACTGTGTAATTGAGCTCCCTTCCATGTTGTTGGGATGGGAGTGCCATCGAGCCGATATGCACCTGGTTCGGGATCTCGTTGTCTACGCAGTATGTAGTCTCCAACATTGAAGCTGCAATTTTATTCGTGTTTTCCCCAACTGGGGTTCTACACGCATCAGCCTGCTCAGCGTTCGTTACGCCACGAGGTGGGCGAGCGTCCCATCTCTGACAAATGCTTCGACGATGTCCTTTACGTCTGTGCATTCTTCAGTGTTGTGGCCTTTTGTCCTGTGAAAGTCACAGTATTTGCTCCGATCAGCATTGTGACGATGTCGGATTATTGGAGCCTTTGGCCATGGGAGATCCTCAGTGGCGAATATCTCGGTTACGCTTTTGGTGAGTGGCGTCCATCTGGAGTTCTGGTTCGACTGTACGTTATCCCTTCCGCCTAACCGATGTTGCAAGCCGGATGAGGTGTCAAAGTTTACCCTTGACTGCCAAATGCCTAGCTTCCGCTTTTTGTTTAGTCGGGCTGTAAGGACGTTGTCTTCTCTTGTTTTCTGGGTGTAGAGGTTTGTGCTCTGGGGGAGATCTCTACCCAGTTGCTTCTCCGTTTCCGCAAAGCGTTTAGCTGCTGTCATGATGGCATCCCATGTGGATGGCATGCCATCTTTACCCGTTAAGGTGCGGATGAGCTCTGTGTCGTTCGCGCCCTGGATGAAAGCAGCGCGAACAAGATCTTCGCTAATATTACCCAGACTTAGCTTCTTTGAGTTGAAGCGAGTGATAAAGTCTGGCAAAGATTCCTCTTCCTCTCGAATGCAATTGAGGATTGTCCATTGCTCTTCGGTATACTTTCTTTGTTGGCTGAAGTGTTGGCTAAACTTCTGCTGGAAGTCTGCCCAATCGTAGATGTGGTGGACCGGTAGACGATCGAACCACGCTCTAGCTGCCCCAACAAGCGTCATTTGGAACATGTAACACCACGTAGGTTCCGTCCAACTACTGACGGTTGCCCCCGCTATGAATCTGTTCAAATGATCGTCTGGATCAGATATACCATCGTAAGTGCCGATGTTGGACATCTGTTTGGCACTTTTCGGGGCGATTGCTTCCGCAATGTCCCTTGCAAATTTGGACGTTCCCGCATTTGCCGCAGTTGGTCTAAATGCTTTGGAGAAGTCACGTGGGTTTCCACCCGCGTTTTTTGGTTTGAAGGTTTCTCCAAAATGCCTTCTCGGTTGGGAGTCCATTTCCTTACGCTTTTCTTTCGCCCTATGACGAGGGTTTGCGTCACTATCGGATTCCTCCGAATCATCGTCAAAGTACTCTACGAATTCATCAGCCTGTTGGAGTAAACGTAAGCGTTCATCCAACTCAGCTTGGAATTCTTTTTGACGTGCTTCCACCCACGCTTTAACTTCATTGAGTGTTTGGCGGGGGAGCCTCGTTCGTTGTCTCTCTAACTGGGTATCGGTGAATCCCAGTGAGCGATTATTTACTGCACTTGCCCCAGCTTGGGTAACTGGGGTAGTGTTCGTAAAAACTGTGTAGTCGCCGGTATTCCCCCCAGTAGCTGGGGTTGTGGTTACCGGAGTTTCTTTAACCATCTTTCCAGAAGTTTTGAGAAAACTGAGATTAAGTTCTAGCTTTTATGCACGGATGGCGCCAATGAAGAAACACTAATCGACCCCGGGCAGATTACGGATAATCTGGGGGTTAAATAGATGTTTCCCACGAGGGGTTAGATCCGGCAAAGATGGTTCTTCTGATAACCTGCAAAACAGACACCGTGAGCTCGTCACTGAGAAGGGGGGGTACCTCCTTGTGACCACCCTCCGGCGTGAGAATCAGACTAGATTGCTCTTGAATATAAGTGTATATTAAGAGATTGCTATAGCAGATATCAGGTATAAGATATAAGATACAAGATAAGATGAGATAATCATACCATTTGGGGTATTTATAGCCGAAGGTAGGTTTCCAAGAAGGTGTAGCCGGCTGAATAGTATTCCTGTTCTACCAACTGTGGCCTACGCACGTGCCATGCTGGTAGTTGGTGGGTAGGCAGCGGCTGACAGTGACCAGGCCTGCTGTGTACTATTCCTTTTCCACCAACTGCAGGCTATGCACGTGGTATGACAGGAGTTGGTGAGTAGGCAGCGGCTAATAGTGACATACAGTACAAGAGCATGCTGCTCGCCATACTGTTGTCAATGAGCTGTCGTATCTCTGGTCAGATCTTTTGCCCATACCTCGTCAGGTACAGTACAAAAGATCCTCCAGTATCGTACGGACTGGCTCATTTGGGCGGGAGTATTCCCCCTCCCGCCTTTGTGCGGGATTGTTCCCGGCTTTGCTCATTCCTTCTTCAGGTGACATTACTGAATTATTTTGAGATCTAAGTGCCTTGTGCGTGTAGCCTTGCTGCGCGGGTGGCCTTCCCTGATGGCTTGTATCCGCAGCTGCGGGAACAGGCGGAGTACTTCACCATTGGGAGGCATTTCCTGCGGGAATAGCTTGCGTACTGCGCGTAAGGACGTCACGTCTCTGAGCATGGTGGGTCCTGCGGATCCAGTTGGTTTCCGCGCAGACGTCTCTCTTCAAGGTGAGTCCTGCGGGTCCAACTGGGTTCTGCTGGGACCTACCTCTTCAGACACGATATATATTCAATTGAAAGAATATATGTGTGTGTGTGCGCGCTCGCGCATGTGTGTGTGTGTAAGACTATATGCTTCTTCACGTAACTATCGTTTTCCCTGGTTAACTATAGCAGTTATAGATTCAAGTTTATATTTAAAAAAAAGCGAGTTAGAGGTGTTGTATTTTGACTATGACAATCAATATGAGGTGAAATAAAGGAAATCAATGGAATAAGCCAATGGATAACAAGATAGCCTCGATTGAGAAAAAAAGGCGTGGACGTTGGGTGATACATTACCCTACGTTAAACCTATTAGGTTAGAGTGGATTTAAAATTAAAGAAGATGCAAAAGGGATGATGGTTAAACACAAGGCACGACTTGTGGCGAAGAGGTATGTTTAAAGATTTGGGATTGATTTCGAGTCAAAAGGCAAATGGAGACCCATTCAAGGTGAGTGATCTCTGTCTCATACACTATTATTTGGGTAAAGCTGTTGCTCAAAACAGCCAAGAGATTGCACTAAAGTAAATGGGATTCGTTATCATAGTGTTAAAGCAATCCGGATAATGGGATTGTTACTTGACCCAAGACCGATCCAATTGAGTATAGGAAAAACAGTTGGATTTTTATGATATCTAACCCACACACAACCCAATCTTAGCTACTCCATGGGTTATGTAAGCTGTTACATCCACGATCCGACTATGACACGTGTTGAATCGGTAAAATAGTTGAGATTTGAAGGGGAGTCTTGGTCCTTTATATGGATTAGTGTATTCGAGGGGCGGTGACAAAGCTTTCTTCAAATTCAGTGATAGTGCTCATTTGGTTGAAAGCCTTAGGTAGCGCCACATAGGATGAAGTGGAGCTATAAAACATGACATTAGAGTTGTCTTTTATTATGTATGGAAGAAATGAGAGCAGGAGATAAAAAGAAAGAGAGAGAAAGAATATTATTGGTTAGTGGTCTTTGTGACCATGGTCATGCTCACCCTGTCACTAGTGAGATGGAGGGGCAGCACAGTGTTTACATGATACCATTCGTGTCATGTCAACATCACTAGTGGTGATCCGTGATGTAGACACATAACTTTATAAAGAAAAAAAGAAGCAAGGTTTTGAGTTTTTTTCTTTTTATTTTTTTTTCACCGTTAAATTTCGACATCAATTGTTATTCATCAACCATCTTTTGGACAAGTCAAATGTCCAAAAATATTGATAGATAAATGCATATGTGAAAGATGAAGAATCTAGTGTTGAACCAATAATCTATAGAAACTTATGGAGATGTTTCGTAGAATGCAACACATGTTTTTAAAATCAATCATACGCAATTTCACACCTCACGTTTTTAAATCCATTCATAAACGTAGTGTGTACTATTAAGTGTAAAGTAATATAAGCTTGCAAACAAATCAGGTTTTTGCTAATCAAGAAAATGATGCTAACATCAAGAAATCTTTAAATGAGTTAAATTTGTAACGAGGCTAAGGTTCAAATGTAAGATCATCTGTTATGGAGCATTATAGGAGTGGATAAAGCCACCACACTATCCTTCGAGCATTATAGGGGCATGGACGTTTCCATAATAAAACTCTATGTGAATTGAAATGGTAATAACTGAAAGACATTAACAAAAAAATAGTGATGATGACGTGAAATAAATTGTCCCTTAAAGAGCATTAATTATTACGTATGGTCTAAAGATAGTTAGGAATAAGTGTCTGCTTAATGTATCAAAACTAGGCGGGTTAGATGCTAATTTTAACGAATAATAAGACTATACGTACAGTCATGATGCTTTTCCTACAAGTTCTAGATCTATATAATATTTTAGTTTTGCTCATTTATGCGATTAGCATTTACCATTATATACATCGTTTTTCCGCTCTTTTCTCATACTATTATGTTTCATTTCTTTTTCACATCCTTTTCGTTATTGTTTCATGCATGTACGAAAGGGGACTAACATAGTAGCGTACATCAAGGTCTTGAGTTTTGACAAAAATAAATGAATTTATGATTTGTGGATTATTGATGTAGGTGAAAGAAATTAATGGATTATGCTTAAATTGTCAAATACGGGATAATAAGAGGGTATGGAAAATAAATCAAAAGCTTAGATCACTCCCATCGCCGATCTAATATTGGTTTGGGTTGCCATTTGTAAACAAAAAAATAATAAAAAATTGCTTTTGTTTGATACATCACCACGAACCGTTCACCCTAGCAAACTGGTTTGCAACCAATTTTCATGCCAAATGGCAGCTATTCATTGGTGTATATTTCTTTTTTTTTTCTTTAGTTTTTGTTTTTACAATTAGTTTAACATAAAAATTGAATTTTACTTAATAACTTAGGTTATTTAATTTTCTGAAAGAAACTATAAACACAGTCTTGTTTAAATTTATTTTACGAACATTTCGATACAATTTTATAAAAAACAGAGTTTTTTTTCAAAAAAATCTATTTTTTTAAGATGATTCCGATATAATATTATTGGTTCATAAACTTATTATCTTAAGATTTTAATTATTTATATTTAAACAATTATAAGCTATATTTATTTAATAAAATATTTGGTTGGGTTGGGTTGGGTTATGAATGAGAGTGAAATATTAGGTTTGATTGGGTTGTGTAGGTGGAAGAAAGATAAACCATTTTTTTAATGTTAGATTGGGTTGGATTGGTTTGTGTATGAGAATAGTCCACTATACGTATAGCGATCATGATGCTTTTCCTACAAGTTCTAGATCTCTATAATATTTTAGTTTTGCTCATTTATGCGATTACCACTTACCACTATATACATAGTTTTTCCGCTTCTTCTCATACTATAATGTTTCATTTCTTTTTCACATCCTTCTCGTTATTGTTTCATGCATGTACGAAAGGGGACTAACATAGTAGCGTACATCAAGGTCTTGAGTTTCGACAAAAGTAAATGAATTTATGATTTGTGGATTATTGATGTAGGTGAAAGAAATTAATAAATTATGCTTAAATCGTCAAATACGGGATAATAAGAGGGTATGAAAAATAAATCAAAAGCTTAGCAAAGGGCTCTCTCCTAAAACTGTCTCTAAAACTCTAATAAACAAGTCATTTCATGTTCTTTAAACTTATATAATAAACAAACGTGTTACTCAATAAAGACACGTCCATGTTCAAAATATTAAAGTAAACATATAATATGATATATGATCTGTCATGCTCAAATTTCAATATACAATCCGGATACGTATTAGGCATGCTTCACATGAAAAAGACTCAAGCAATGAAAACACTTAGTTTAATATATAGGTTTTAGATGCATTCAGATATATTATTATTATTATTATTATTATTATTATTATTATTATTATTATTATTATTATTATTATTATTATTATTATTAGGTTTAGTATATATTGGTTTTGGCTTGGTATATATCCATTCACTTATTTTGAACATAATTATTTAGAATGTGATACACAATAGTGAACTAAACATTTACAAAAATAGGTAGAGAAAAATACTCTTACGTTCCAAAGATGCCTAAGTACTAACGTATAGACCACAAATTAAGGTGTCTAAGCGTATTTCAAGGGTGCATGAGGAAGTGTGTTTAGGCTCTAAATTAGTTGCCAAAGTATCAGCGTATAGCTGACAAAGATGCCTAAGCATATTTCAAGATTGTATTGAGTAACACATTTGGGCTCCAAATGTGTCATATATTAGCGTGTCGGTTACAAATCAGGTTCCTAATAAGCGTATTTTAAGGTTATATGGCAGTGCTTGTGAATAATCACTCAACGAGTCAACGACTTTTACTCATTTACGACTTTTGTTCGTAATACCAAAATTTAAGATCCTTTTGAGATATTTATGAAATTGTTTATTCTTAGAGAAGTAGGTAGCTAGTTTGATGGTGACCTGGCCATGGCCCACCTAGATATAATTCTTGAAACTTTCAGTAACTTCCACAAAAAGTTAATATATTTTGACCACCTATATATAATCATAGCTGCATAATTGCTTGTTAAATTTATAAGTTATATTAAAGCTTCTAATTTATATACTCGATCAATAAGGTTATTTTTCTTTATTTTTGTACCAGTTAAGTTAGCGTTTATAACACATGATAAATTATATTAATTGGTTACATGTGTAATATGTTAATTTTTTACATAAGATAACAAAAGCATTTAGTCCAATAGTATCTTGGTGTGATATAATACTCCTTTAGAGATCGAGTCACGCTGTGAATTGAAAGATAGATATGCTTGGAATGTGTATGTTTGTGTCTTGAATTGCATGTGTTTGTATATGCGAATTCCGACTTGTATGTATGTATGTGTAATTGCGTAAGTATGTTTAAATGTAGGCATGCATGATATCGATTTAAAATGCGGGTCGCAAACTGCATTTTAGTGTTAATCATAGGGTGTAAAACTAAAACTCCCTTCTCTCTTTTCAGACAGTAACAATGAACAACGAAAACAATCATGGTCTCAACTAAAGAAAAGGTTTAAAAGCTTTATATTTAAATGTATAACCTTAGCGAATTAATTTTTAAAAGTCCAACCCAATTACATGTTTACTAAGCTCAGTGACAAGCCCGTTAATAACTAAAAGAAGACAATTCAGAACCCATTAAAAATCAAAACTTAAAAGCCCACATGGCCATGTGGTCGGTATCCACAGTTTTATACTAATAGGAACGCTAACCCATGGGCCGTGGACACCCGTGAGACGTGGGTGACGTGGAGGTCCCGTGGAAGTCTTCGTTTTAAAATACGCATTATTTTAAATAATACGAATTAAAAAAATTAGTTTGGTATAAAATTGAATTTGATTATGAGAACTAAAGGTAAGAAGTGATGATAATATGAAAATATAAGAACGTGTTTTAAAAGATGTAAGCTCAGGGGCATAGCTTCTTGGGGATTTGGGGGTGACCCCGGCTACCATCGTTTTTTCAGTTAATAGTGTAAATTTTGTGATTTTTCATGAAAGTTTTTTATAGGTATTAAGCAAGGTTAGCTCCGATGTATTTTTCCAAAAAATTAATGGTTACCACTGATTTTTTTTATAATACCCTATCGTTTGATTTTTTTTTATTAAGCCTCGCATTTTTTATAAACAAAACAGTAGGTGGATAATAAAAGCTTTATTTTTATAAAACTCAATTAAAGGCGGTTATTTCTACTTGATATCAACCTCGTAAAACAGATCTTCATGTTACATTTCAACATTCTTACCGAGTAAATCTCTTTTCATCCACAATGGACAAACAACTAAAGGAATTGAATAGTAGATTCAATTCGAACGTAATGGAGTTGTTAACTCTTAGTTTTAGTTTAGTTTCAAAAGAGATTGATGTTAATAAGATTTGTCTTCTTGTTAAGAAGTATTATCCTGAAGATTTTACGAAGCAAGAAATTATTCTTTTATAATATCAATTGGAGAATTTTAATTTTTGAAATGACAAAGAATACCAATCCAGGTGGTGTATTAAGTAAATGCTGATTTATGCAAAAGTTTTGCGAGAACTCAGAAATGTGTACTATTTGGTTAATAGAGTGGTTTGACTAGTCTTGACACTTCCAGTTTCTATTGCAGCAACAGAGATGGGGTTGTCAGCGATGAAAATATTCAACAATTGTCTTCGCAATAAGATGTCAGATGAGTATCTCGCGAACAGCTTGGTGGTTTACATAGAAAAGAAATTGCTAAAACATTTGATTCAGACTTCATAATTGATAAATTTAAAGATCTTAAAGGTTGTCGAGCTGATTTGTAATTCTTTTTCTAGGTACTCACTTTTTCTTTTGCATTATCATGAATCTTTCAGGCCTTTATTGGTTAAAAAATCATCTAAGTTTGCTTATTGTATGAATAGTCGTTTGAATGAATGACGAAAAATTAGACATATAGACGTCATATTATTTGATCCAACCTGATCCGAATCGAATCGTCGATCTGAAAATTTTTTGCTCTTTGACTTCGGTTATCCCTGTGACGAAGCCCAAGCTTCACCACTGTGTACACTAACTTGAGGCATGCGATGTTTCAACTTTTACATTAGATAAATATTAGTTTGTATATGAGCATTATACAATACGATACAAAAGTAGTCGACTGTTGGGATCCATAAGAACAAAAGAAGACAGCACAAAATTTGGAGTTTTGAAGATATATTCACTAACGTACAGTTGTGGGACGACCGTATACTGTCCCAGTTCATGGGGAACCACACATAGTTTTAGGATTCTTTGAAGACATAAAGATGGCCACATGGCATGATGTTGAAAGACCTTTTTTTACCCATACGGCCATACTAACATTATTTTGGATTATTTTTACAGCCCAAAGAAAATTTTTCACTGATATACGTTATAGACTATAGTTTGTTCAAATTTTATAAAGTTGATAGCAAGTATGTAAAAAAATTACGTAAAAGAATATGAGAAATATTAGGTTAGGTGACATTAATGGAGGTTATGTGATCCTAATAACGTTTATGCACTAAACTTATAATACTCTTAATATTTAAAAAGATAATTTTAATATGATTTGTATATAAAACAATATATAATAATGAAATTATATAATATAGATTTAAAATCAAGCAACAAGGCTTATAGCAATAAAACTTGCTGAATTTATAAGTTCGTATTTATAAATTAGTAAATTATAAGTATGAGTCCATTAAAATGAAAACTAAAAAAACAGTAAGCTAGGTCAAATAATTTATATGAACCATGAAATTAGTATTACCATAATTATCATTTTTATAGGCGCCCACCAAATATTATTAAACCTTTAATAAATAAGAACCTTAATCACATGTAATTATTTAACATTTTGCGTTGAGTTTTTCTCTTCTCCTTCTCCTGTATGTAAACTATAAAGTTTAAACATACATTTTTGGTAAACATATTAAGTTAGTGTGTTCATGTTCTACTACTATGTTTCTGTCATTTGGTATTATTCAAAGTGAGTTATGGACCTAATTAGTCCCAAGTTCGGCCGGTCATCACATCTATTTCTTGATGATTACTCTAACTTTAGTTTTTTTTTTCAAATATGAAACCATGATCTCCATGGTACTATCAATCAATGCTGGTAGATGGGGTCATGGGGATTAATCATATTAATCTTTCTTTGGGAAAAATACAATCAGTCGCGGATCTACGTAATCTCTATGGTACATACACCAAGAAAGGTTTCACATAACCAGGTGATCGCGTTTATTCTAAGAGTGCCCAAACAGCAACATCTAGAACTAGTAAATGATTAGGGACATATGAGACACATGTGGTAGTTTTCCATATTACTGATTACATACTATTCACTTGGTGGTTTATTCCTTCTTTTGACATTAAGGGTAGGGGCACCACAAAATAGGAGTACCAATCGGCTACAATATTATCCCGACATATGCATTAAAACTATGGTTCTCAATATGACGCAACATTAATTTTCTACAGTAAATGCTTATCATGGCACGTAGTGCATATGGTGGGCTTCATTATGGATATTGACCCTTTCCCACAAGTCACTCTTGGGTAGGGGCACCGGGTCAACATTCACAAGAGTTCAAATTCACTAGAGGAAAAGGGGCAGCCAATCCCAAACTGTCAGCTTATTGCTATCCTTAAGTATCCACTATTACAAAATCACTGGCAGCACGCAAGATTGCAAAAGTCGCTAAACAGACCCTAGGCGACCGAATGGGAAGTTGGGTGTACTCGGAGTACTCGGAGAGTACTCAGACATGGCAAATATAAAGAACAATCAATTTTGAATATTATATATATGTCAACCATCATAAGTTTACTAATATTTATAACAAATAGGTGAATAACAATATAAATCATAGAAATACATTTTGAAATAATAAATTATTCTAAAATTGTTAATCATTAATTAAAAAATATGATATTTGTTCTTTAATATTATAGAAATACGAACAATGTTTTATTTTTTAAAGTCAAAATTGGCCCAAGTTCAGTGACTAGATGCGATTTTGACTGAGGTTAACCACATTTGATCGATTATTATTAACTAGGCGGACTTAAAGAAACTAGACTCGGAGACATACCTTGTAGCGAGTACTCGGGGAGTACTCGGCCTTGTAAACCTACTTTTACAACATTGGAAGCACGTACCCACAAGTACCCTAGAATTTTTTTTTTATTATTATTTTTAATTTGGTTGTTAGAAGTTAAAAGGAAAATGGTGAAAGTTTATGTGACAAAGGTTTACCATACGGGTTTGAAACCATAAATGAGTACATAAGTGGCGGCGGTGTTACCACATGGGTTCAAAGCTTGTCTTGGGGTGCACCGTCCTCCCTAAACGGAGTGGTATGATTCATAAAGCACCACTAGTAGTGGTGCTAAGGTGTTACCAAGACCAAGTGGTAAGATTCACAGAGCACTACTAGTGGTGTTGAGGTGGTACAAACAATGCCACTAAAACACCCCCTTCTTTTCTAATGGCTACTAGTGGAGGGTCTCCCTACGAGATCACGTTCAATCAAATACTTTTCCTTTTCTGTTTTTTTTATTCATGCATTTAAATAAGATAAAAAAATGAAACGGTAGAGAATAGAGTATAACATAGGTTGACAGTGTTGGGTTTCAGTGGTGATCAGTTAAAATTTTGTTTATTAAAACCGGTTCAATAAACGTGGCAAATAATAATTAATCTAATTAATTAATAATTATACGCAGCGGAAAGTAAACGAGTAATCAGCACCGAAACTAAAACCCGATAGGATCCGGTTACCAATAATACGAGTACGAGTCAAACAATAAATATATAATTAAAACTTAACAATATATTTAAGTTTACCTCGGTTAATAATAACCGGTTGAGACATCGAAGGCTAACGAACTGAGCTAGGTAACACAACGAGACCAACGACAAACGGTGGAGGTGCATGACGGCAACCCGGCAGCGGTGGTGGTGTGTGGCGGGAGCTGGAGGCACAACGACTGGGCGGCTTCCGGCGGCGGTCACCTGTCTGGCAGCAATGACTGGACAGGTGGTGGTGGCTAGGCAACGACCGACGATGAAGCAGCGGCGGTGGTGGAGTTGACCGGCAGCTAGGGTAGAGGAGGAATGAGGCATGGACTTGTATTAGGATTAGGTTAAGGTTATAAAAATATCATATATTTATACAACTTTTAATTAGGTTTAACTAATCTTATTAGTTATAAACCTAACGGGCCAATAAGTCCATCTCCAACTCCAACGCCCGCTCCATGTAATTTTGTCTCGTTAAAGTGTCCATCCCGGTTAACTAACTTAAGCGGGTTTATTGTTCAATACCTTACGGTATAACTCTCACGGGTCATAACCCGGTTGGTCGTATTGACTTACCCAAACTGGTCCATAATTCCAACAGTCTCCCACTTGAACGGTTTTCGGTTAAGTTTCTCAATACTGATAGTCAGCGGTGCTCTAGCTACACATAGCTGCCCCCAACAGGTTATAACATTTTAAATTGATTAACCAAAACCATCTTGGAATACACTATTGCAATATAATGAACTTATTGTAATCATCGTCATTTATCCTTTTTGTATAAGACACCAATTGAACAATGAGACATGGATCAGATTCAATCTCACATGGTGTTCAATCATTATAATTCTTGATCTAGAATCAAAGTGGTCCAATCAAACACATAGTAAATTTGGGTGAGGCCTCACACTTTACCAGTTTGAATCAACGAGGGCGTCAAGATGTCTAACTGTTACATATCATGTAAGAGTACAGAATACCATCTTGATTACATACAACTCCCACTGAACTTAAGATTATTCCCAACCAATGCCTTTATAGTTGGCAGTTACGCGATAGGGGTTGACAATGATCAAAGAGTAGTCTTTAGTAAACGAAAGTTCTAATATGTATTTCAGGTCTAAGGATACTAAATGAGTATACCAGTATCAAGACATCTTATGACTAAGATCCATAAAGATAGTTTGATGCGAGTTACATCCAACGTCATTCATAATGAGGTCTGTGAGTTTGGAAGTCAACTCATTGAGTCCAATTTCCAAAGTCAGAATAGTCTTAATTCAGAGTCGTTCCCACAAGTCTGACCGACTACAGGTAATTTAGAATATAATATTCATAGATTAAATGCATTAAAATCGAACACAGTTATATTATTCAACATTTTCATTTAACCATTAAATCAACAGTGAACTCAAAAGTATAACTGTTTAAATGTTCATACATCCAAATGCTAAATCAAAATAAACTACTAGCTAATCTAAGACCAATAGCATCTCTGTGATGATCATACTTGTCCCGAGTCATCGGTTTAGTGAACGGGTAGCTAGGTTTTGATCTGTGTTTACTTTGCTTATTATGATGTTACCTCGTTCCATTATTTCCCGTATAAGGTTGAACTTCCTTAGAATGTGCTTGGCTCTGTGATGAGATCCGGGCTCTTTGGTCTGAGCAATAGCACACATGTTATCACAAAACACCTTGATTGGTTTATGAATACTCAGAACCACATTAAGATTAGTGATGAACTTCTTCATCCAAGCAGCATCTGATGCAGCTATGTATTCTGATTCGGTGGTAGAATCTGCCACCACACTCTGCTTGGAGCTTTTCCAGTAAACAGCTACTTTTCAAACCCGAAACCCGACCCATTTTAAATTTTTTCGGTTTTGTTTATAAAGATGTATATATACATATATTTATATATAACTCGATTTTCGTTAAATGTACTTTATAGTCTTTGATTTTTTTTGGATTCGTTAAATCGACCTGATTTATCGTTACGTGTTTTATTGTTCATCGTTAATATTATATTTACGATGATTTACGTTTATCGTTTGTTCGCTTTTATTTCATTTTATTCAATAAATGAAACTTCGGGATTTAAAGTATAAAGCTTCAAATATTTAAACAAATTGCAAACCATTCGAGTATAATACGAACATTATCAAAGCTTGGGATTCAATTCGTAATTTACGTTTTAGGTTCTTGCCTTTTAAACAATATCTTAAAGTTCAAAGGTTATTAGATAACTTTATCTAAATTCTGTTTTAAAAGAGCTTTAAAAGTTAAGGGACTGTTATTGTTAATACCCATTTTAAAATAATATAATTAATTAAAATATCAACCAAACCGTTCTTCCCCTCCCCCTACCGGCCGTTTTTCCGGTCGTGACCTCCGGCAACCAAAAACAGAATCCGACGACCTTGGTTAATCAACAAAAACGAGCCATTTAAACCAACTAACGAGTTGTAACAACATTAGACCTGACCCGCGACCATTAATCATCTAAATTAATTCGTTTTTAAACCCGTAACCGCCGCCGACAGCGTGGATTTCCGGCAACCAAAATTCACTCCGTTATGTACACGTTTGACCCATTAAAATCACTTAACGACCACAGGCCGTTGTTTTACGCATCAATCAACAAATTAATTGAAATAAAACGCTCTTTCAGCCGCCCCTTAATCCTTGATATTCGCCGGATAATCGGCCAAGCTATTAACCACCAATTAACAACCATACGATGCAATTACTAGTATAAATACGGTCCTCACACCAAGCTAAACTCGCTCATCACCTCCAATCTCACTGATATATCTCCTTTAACCTGTAAATTGTCTCCTAAGCCTCGGAATTCCGGCCACTGTCGTCCACCACTTATCCGACATCATTCAAGGTAATTAAACTATGGTTATGAATCATTTTAACCCAATAATCAAAACCCCTAACTTGATTTTCACAAACTTGGAACGGTTTAATCAATTGGATTGTTAGGGTTTCATGGAGAAGATGGAGTTAACATGTTTACATATATTGTTTTTTTTGTTTTTTTTTTATAACTCAACAACACCTGCTGTCCTAGTGGTTAGTTCACATGTGTTTGGTCTGTTAGACCCGACTTCGAGCCCGGTTCTTTACACCTTTTTTTATAATTAACTTTTTACATCATTTTATATATTAAAATTAATTAATTTAAACTACATAAAAATCATTAAAAATAATAATAAATTAAACAAGAGTATCATAAATTAAATAAAAATAGTTACATTTTATAATTATCACTTTTCACTCAAAAACCGACTTTCGTTTCCGTTAAATTTTTGTTATAAACCCGATTAATATTATATTAATAACTAGTTAACTTTGTATCGTTAAAATAAGCTTATATTTCTTCAATCTCACTTAATAAATATTTTGAACCTCAGTACTTTGGTCCTTAAAATAAATCGTCATAACTTTAAAACTCGTTAATATCAAAATCCATCAAACTTTATTTCGGAAATATTAACCGTTAAAAATAGCTTTATGCTTCGTTAGCTTTTAATTTCTTTAGCTTTAGTTCGTTATCGAGATGTGAGTACCATTTAAAATCCGTTAAGACTTAAAGTGGGATAATATGATATTATAATACAACAAAATACTAATAAAATATATTAACTAATGCATTATCCCGTCAACTATATATATATAACCTTTTCAATCCCGATAGTTAGATTTTGTTTTGTTTTGAATATAGTTGAAAAGTTCAATCATTTCGGATACTTTAATGCGCTTTCGGTTGCTTTGGGGTATCGAGCTTTCGGTTTTTATTTCAAGTTATTCATCAATTTCGAGGTAAGTTTCTCACAACCCATTTTTAAAATTTTTCATATTTTGGGGTAGCATATGTATCTATTACAAATTCAAGTATTACAATTTCGATTACAAACTACAATTCACTATATGTACTTGTGTGTTACTTGATTACTTGCTTGAATTTACTTGCACGTGGTAGCCTCAATAAGTATGATCATATGCCCCCCCCCCTTTGCACTCAGGTCCATTTGTATCGAGTGGAAAAGGGCCTCATTATCCGAGTACATTGGTTGTTACCAACTGGAAAGGACCTTACTTGCGCAATTACCAGAGTACGTTGGTTGAAACCAACTGGAAAGGACTTTACTTGCTCGTTTATCACTTGTCCATGAATTGTATGATTTTTACGTATTATATCAAACTGTGGGAATCTCACCAGCTATGTTCATAGCTGACTTTATTTTATACATATGTTACAGGTGTAAAGATACGAGGATAAAAGTTAGAAGACACATAGCATGCCTATAGGATATTCAAAGAACAACTTATCATTTGTTTATTTATTTGTTTTAAATTGTATTATTTGATAAACTTGTGTTACATGAAGATTTAAATGAAATAATGTTATTATGGTTACCTAATAGTGTCACGTGTGTTTGAGAAATCTGTACGTCACACTAAGGCGTTTCCGCTTTAGCCGGGGTGTTACAACAGCTCCTCCATTGAGAGTGAATACATATCTTGATTGTGAGCGAGAATCATCTTGGTCAGTCTAGAAGCTAGCATCAGTGTAACACCTTACAGTGAGCTCTTCTTCCACTCCTCCAAACACTAAGAACAAGTCCTTTGTCCTTTTCAGGTACCTTAGAATGTTCTTTACAGCAGTCCAGTGGGCAATGCCAGGGTTCTGCTGAAAACGACTAGTCATGCTCAACGTATACGAGACATCAGGTCTAGTACATAACATTGCATACATGATAGAACCAATGGTTGAAGCATATGGAATTGCTTGCATGTGCTTAGTTTCAATGTCCATTGCCGGAGATTGCGATTTGTTCAACACGGTTCCTTTAGCCATGGGGATAGCTCCTTTCTTGGAGTTATCCATTGAGAAGCGTGCCATTACCTTGTCTATGAATGTACTTTAACTCAGCCCTAGAAGCCGCTTAGACCTATCTCGGTAGATCTTGATTCCTAAAATATAAGCAGCTTCACCAAGATCTTTCATTGCGAAACAAGATCCCAACCAGTTCTTACCTTCCTTAAGCATAGGAATGTTGTTTCCAATGATCAGTATATCATTCACATACAAGATGAGGAATGATATAGTGCTCCCACTGGCCTTTCTGTAAAACACAAGGCTCATCTTCATTTTTGATAAAACTAAGCTCTTTGATTTTCTCATCAAAATGAAGATTCCAGCTGCGAGATGCTTGTTTAAGTCCATAAATGGACTTATTCAATTTTCACACCCTGTTAGGATATTTAGGATCGACAAAACCTTCAGGATGAACCATATAGACATCTTCAGAAAGGTGTCCATTAAGAAAAGCATTTTTGACATCCATTTTCCATATCTCGTAGTCATAATGCACGACTACGACAAGTAATATCCTTATCGACTTAGTCATAGCAAC
>NW_027499606.1:62500-100626 GCF_021521415.1 Bidens hawaiensis | reverse complement strand
AAGCAACGTTCATTTGATTCCATGGCTGAACCGTCAATGTATGTCAGGCAAAAGACATTCACCATAATTGATTGCAAGGCTCACCTAGGTGTTTCATTTTGTCGTGAAACATCTAACTTTATTGTGTCTAAGTTTGTAGAAGATCACAATCATTGTCTTGTTGACACTTTTAACCGTGACTTGACTAAGATATCTAGAAAGCTTTCATATTCAACCAAAACATTTATCCACCAGATGAGTTTAAATAGAATTGGTCCTACTGTTGCTTATCGTGTACTTGTCTCAATAAAGGGTGGTCATCATAACGTCAGAGGTACACATAGGGATTTCAAGAACTTTTATAATGAAATGAGGATTTTCGTAGGTGATAGGGATTCCCAGTTAGTTATTGACCGGTTGAAAGATCGTTACGAGTGTTGCCACGAATTCTTTTTGATTTTACAGTTGAGAATGACAAGTTAAGATCTATCTTTTGGGCTGATGAGATATCGAAGTTAAATTATAAAGCTTTTGGTCACGTTTTGGCTTTTGATGCCACGTATCAGACTAATAGGTCAGTCATTTGATTCAATGTTTTGTTTTTAATTTATCGTATGTATATTTATATTTAAAACATATGTTTCTAATGTTAACAAATTTTACTTTTCCAGGTACAAAATGATATTTATTCCCTTTACTGGTGTAGATCACCACAAAAATTTGTTACTTTTGGAGCTACCTTGATCAGTAGTGAGACTATCGACTCTTACAAATGGTTGCTTCAATCTTTTCTTAATTGTCATGGCGAACAACCCAAGTTAGTTTTAAGTGATCAGGATCGTTCTATGCGGCAGGCTATAGTTCAGAGCATTTTCTGAGTCACGTCATAGGCTATGTATGTGGCACATGATGAAGAAATTGCTAGCCAATGCTATGATCTTAAATTTGAGCAATGATTTTTGTTTTATATCTCTGTTATGTCTTTTTGATATGTTTTTGTTTCTTTTACATTAGGTATCTGGTGATGTTATCGAAAATACTAACGTTTGTTCAATACTTCGTCGTTTGGTTTGGAATTTTTTTATCACCCCTTATACATTTGAGTCCAGATGGCACTATCTTATTGAAAAGTTTGGTTTACAAGAAAACGAGTGGTTGAATGATACATTTGAGATCCGAGATTGTTGGGTTCCTGCTTATTTTCGAGATATCCCGTTTTGTTGTTTAATGAAGACTACATCTCGTTGTGAAAGCTCTAATGCAACATTTAAAGTCAACTCAACTAGCGCTAATACGCTTGTCCAATTCATGTTGTGTATGGAGTCTAGACTTGACAGTCAACGTTATTCTCGAAGAAGTTGTTAGTACAAGACTTCATCTGCTTCATTTAAAAGTTCTACTGGTGAAGAAATAGAAAAACATGCATTTGAGTTGTACACTCAAACCATCTTTAATGAGGTTAGAAAGGAGATAATGAAAGGAAAGTATTGTTGTTATGTAACAAATACTGAATCCGTTGATGCTCATGTTTTATATTCTATGACACACTTGGACAAAAGCAAGGATATAACCAATGTCTTTCTGGTACGTTAAGGAACATGTTTTAACACGTTAACGTATGTTATATTGTTAACATACGTTATACGTTAACCTCAAAACATATGTTATAAGTGAACTCTACGTTAACATATGATATAATCATACATTTTCTTTTTATCCTACAGGTTAAATTTGATCCTGCTGACAACTCGGCGTCTTGTTTTTGCATGGGATTCACTCGTATTGGTTTTTTATTCCGCCATGTGTTTTGTGTTTATAGAATTAAAAAAGTGGACAAGATCCCTTTGAAGTATGTAAGTGATAGGTGGAAACGGGATGTTCTACCTAGAAGTGTTTTCTCACTTTCAAATCGTTTTAGTGTGGATTCGAACCCTCAAAGTGTTATACGTTTTGAGATTTTGGAGATGGTTAGTCAGTGTGTTGACATGTTGAGGGTTGATTCTGAAGGTCTTAACTCTTTTTCTATGAAGATTAAATAATTAAAATCTGTGTTCTTTGAAAAAAGTTTTAAAAATGCGGATTCTGTAGATGACAACGAATCAGTTTACGTAGAAATTACTGGCAATGTGAACGAAGGTGATGATTTTATTGAGAATCCAGATGCTGTTCTGACAAAAGGATGTGGCAAGGTTCGTCGAGTGATGGGTGAGTCGGAGAAAAATGTCGAGAAGGCAGGTAAAGTCGCAAGGTTACTGTGGTGAGTATGTTCATCATGATTCTCGTAATTTCCCTTTAAATCCCAAGAACAAGAAGAAAAAGTCTTTGGCGGAGCCTGAAACCAGTGACAATGTTTAGGTAGTTCATGGTGGGATTAATAAATAAATTTCATAGGAAGGCATGTTAGGTTTTGATTCTTATTTTGTTCTAAATTTTTAGCATGCTTTTTTTAATTACCTATTATCATGTATGACATTGCAAGTGTATAATGTTATGTTATTTTACTTTTTTTGTGTTTTTCAATTTCCCTTTTTCACTACGTGAAAACTGACTTTTGGTCACACGAAAAAAAGTGTTGACCGTAGGCCTTTAGCCCCACACATTTGGTTCAGGTCATATGTGTCCAAAGGTCGCGACACTACGGGTATGATATGGCCACACACAGTTTTTAGTGGCCTTATGTGGTTATAAGTGTGGCTAAAGGGTACAGGCATTAGTTGCTGGCCATCAAGAAGCCTCTCCAATAAGTTGGCTAAACGGTAGAAAATGGCCACATGACTATTTACTATGAGTGGCCATTGCACGTATAGAGCCACATGAATTAATGTTTCAGCCACATGAATTTTATAATAATGTGGCCAATAGGGTTGTGTTAAGCGTGCATTGTGACCTATACCGTGTGGATATAGCAAAGCAATGGCCACTTAAATTTAATAATAGTGTGGCTAATTATATTATATAGACACTGGACATTATATTAAAAGTGGCTAAAAATGCTTACTTGTCACTCAAACACTCCTTTGTAGATTATAGTGTGGCTATTGTCTTACCGTTTGTCACACATAATGCTTTTCGTAATTAAAAGTGTGGCTATTGTCAAACTTTTCGTCACACATAGTGAGGTATTGAGTGGCTAATCATATCATATAGACACTGGAGGTTATTGTCAATGTGGCTAAAAATGTGAACTTGCCAGTCAAACACTCTTTTGTAGTTTGTGGTGTGGCCATTGTCTTACCGTTTGTCACACATAATGCTTTTGTAATATAATGTGTGGCTATTATCATACTTTTGGTCACACATAGTGATTTTTCCATAAGTTTAACAAACCCGATAACATAAATTCAAAACAAGTTTACATTAACAAACCTTCACTAATAAGTTATAAATTCAAAATATTTGAAACTGCTACTAATTACTACCGACCTTAAACTTTCTCATAAACTCATCAAATTGTTTTTGCCTCCTTTCTTCATTTTCCTTAAGTTCTTTTTCCATTTATTCCATTCGTTGCACTCGTTCTTCCAACTCGTTTCTTGACTTCTTTTAATATTATTCCATTTCGGCTCTAACTTTTTGAACCAATAATTGTTAAAATATTAGCATCATAACTAGTAAAGGGTTAATGTGAGGCGAAACCTCAAAGCATGACGACTATCACGCACAATCACATTAGACATAATGTATACACAAAAAAAAACTTGAATCGACGACTCGTTGGTGATAATAATCAATGTCAACTATACTAAAAAGTCCTAACATGTATTCACACATCGTATCATGGCAAATCAACCAAACATTCATCATACAACTTAACTTATGATCACTTAGTTCACGAGACAGATTATAGCATGTACAAACTGATTTTATTTACTAAGAAAAGATTAAGTATAAATTCTATAAAATTTACCACAGTAGAATATATGAATTAGGTTTCTCAAAAAAAATTTATTATATTTTTCTCATACATAAAAAACTCACAATAATTCAACCATTACAGATATGTACCAACAGTTCAGCAGATTGCACAACAAACACTTGTTTAATGGTTCTATCAACTCATTAATCTAAATTGTGCAAGACCAATTGGGTTGTCTTCAAAACTCATAATGCTAACTTTCAGAACTAGAAACAACCCATTTGGTTTTGTTATTAGGGAGTTATGGTGTCGGAAAGACAGACCAAAATATAACTCCCCGAATCAGCTTTGGCCAGTGTTTTTGTAAAATCATAAAAACTATTCAAAACACGTCCAAAAATTACAAACCTTACCTTTCGGGAAACTAGACTCATAGTGCTATATTATAGAATCAAAAATCGTTCAGTAATCATCGTTTAACAACAAGTTACATACCAATAAATAAACAAAAACGAATATGTCAGCAAACTGTTGTCATCAAACAAGTGAAATACATACATTTTTAGCGATGGAAGAAGATGTACTAAGCTTCAATTACAAGAAATAACACTTAAAATTGAAAATACCCAAACTTGGTTCTTAGGGTTCTTCACACTCAACACGAATCCGGCAAAAATCGAGATAGAATTGATGGAAACCGACACCACACGTGAATTCCTCTGGCAAAAATAATTAGATTAAAGCCCGAAATCAAAGGATTTGATTAAGAATAGAGTGAGTTAGAGAAATAATGATTGAGGATTATAGCGGGTATAAAGATATGAAGAAGAAGAATAATAAGAAGGAATGAAGAGAAATAAATAAAGGTAGGTTAAATATATGGTCAAATTAGATTTAAGAATGGGAGGGTAATTCAAAATTATTTTCAAAAAAGAGGGGGTGAATTTAATTTGAAATTTTGAGGGAAATGAAATTAATATGAATTAAATAGAATTAATTTTTTTTATTTTTAATAATTAAAATAAAGAGTTGTTAGTGTAAATATATATATATATAACAACTAATTAAACCTTAAATAATATAAGAAATTGTATTTTAAATATAAGAACATATAAAATAAATACAAGTAATATTTATAGTTGCTCTAAAAGAGTTGTATAAGAGTGTGGTAATCAGTGTTAACGCCCAATAAACCATACTTTCATTAGTGGGTCAGACTAGTTCTTGATCATTGTTAGTGTCTCATTATAGCATCTATCATGTCACAATTGCTCTAAAAGAGTTGTATAGGAGTGTCATTAGTCATGGTTAGGTGTTAACGCCTGAAACACACCATACTTTCGTCAATAGGCCTTATTTGGCCTTGATTTGTGTCAATGGCCCAACATGTTATACATTCATCAATGGGCCTTGATTGGTATTAGTAGTCATTATATCATATATCATGTCCCCGTTGCTACAAGAGGGTTGTATATAAGTGTAGTGAGCCACAGGCATGTGTCAATGCCCGATAACATGTCATACTTTTATTAATGGGTCGTCTTGGGCCTTAATTCTTGTTGGTGACCCATTGTAGTCTCTATCATATCATAGTTGCTCTAAAAGGGTTGAATATGAGTTTAGTGAGTCATAGTTTGGTTACGCCCAATAATATGCCATACTTTCATCAATGGGCCTTATTGGACCTTGATTGTTGTCAATGGCCAGTATGGTCTCTATCATGTCATAGTTACGTTAACAGGTTGTATAAGAGTGTAGTGAGTCATAGTTGGTCTCATCAAATGGCGTTGATTGGTATTAGTGGCCCGTTATATCACCTATAATGTCATAGTCGCTACAAGGAGGTTGTATATGAGTGTAGTGAGCCATAGTCATGTGTCAACGCCCAATAACATGTTATACTTTTATTAATGGAACATATTGGGCCTTGATTGTTGTTAATGGCCCAATATATCTATATCATGTCATAGTTAATTTAACAGGTTGTATAGGAGTGTAGTGACTCATAGTTGGTGTTAACGCCTAGTAACATGTCATACTTTGCATTATTGGGCCGTCTTGGGCCTTGATTGTTGTTAGTGACCCATTGTAGTCTCTCTCATATCATAGTTTCTCTAAAAGGGTTGAATATGAGTTTAGTGAGTCATAGTTTGGTTAACGCCCAATAATATGTCATACTTTCATCAATGGGCCTTATTGGACTTTAACTAGTGTTTGTGGCCCATTATAGCCTTTATCACATCATAGTTGCTCTAAGAAGGTTGTATAGGAATGTCATTAGTCATAGTTAGATGTTAATGGCCGATAACATGTGATACTTTCATCAATAGGTCTTATTGAGCCTTGTTGGTGTTAGTGGCCCATTATAGCCTTTTTCATGTCATAGTCGCTCTAATGGGCCATATTAGGGCTTGAAATATCCTAGTGGCCTATTATGGCATGTGATATGTAACATTAGATATTTAATGGTTATATCGTGTTATAGGGAGTCATATTAGACCATAATAGACAAAAACAAGTCATACATGTCCTAATGGGCCATATTGGGCCTTGAAATCTCTAATGGCCCATTATGCATATAATTTTAAATTGTGTCTTAAGAGGTACAAATCGCCTAACCCGTCGATATACATTAAACATAGGGGTGGCAAATGGGTTGGGTTGGGTCTAAACGGGTTATAGGTCGGAACGGGTTAGGGTCGAAATGGGTCAGGGTTGGAACGGGTCAACTGAAAAAAAGGTTGTTATGGCTCGGGTCGGAACGGGTCATGGTCAAAATGTACCGGTCATAACGGGTCCGTGTCAAAATGGGTCAAGTTCGGAACGGGTCAAAACGGGTTTCGAGTCTTTTTTTTTAACAAGGACAACGGAGGAAATGTTTTAGTTTTATCATTAAAGTTCATGTTCCAGTCCAGTTTGTTTCAGCACTTAAAAGCTCATTTTTACAGCAAACAACATGCTAAACAGCTCGTTTCAGTGATTTTTTTATCCGTTTCGGCACTTAACAACTCGTTTTAACAGCAAAGAGCATGTTAAACAGCTCGTTTCAGTAAGTTTTCAGTTCGTTTCAACACGTAACAGCTCGTTTTTACAGCAAACATCATGTTAAACAGCTCGTTTCAGCGATTTTTTAGTCCGTTTCAGCACTTAACAGCTCGTTTCAACAAGTTTTCAGTTCGTTTCAGCACGTAGCAGCTCGTTTTTACAGCAAACATCATGTTAAACAGCTCGTTTCAGCGATTTTTCAGTCCATTTCGGCACTTAACAGCTCGTTTTAACAACAAACAACATGTTAAACAGCTCGTTTCAGCAAGTTTTCAGTTCGTTTCAGCACGTAACAGCTCGTTTTTACAGCAAACATCATGTTAAACAGCTCGTTTTAGCAATTTTTCAGTCCGTTTCAACACTTAACAGCTCGTTTTAACAGCAAACAGCATGTTAAACAACTCGTTTCAGCAAGTTTTTAGTTCGTTTCAACACGTAACAGCTCGTTTTTACAGCAAACATCATGTTAAACAACATGTTTCAGTTATTTTCAGTCTGTTTCAGCACTTAACAGCTCGTTTTAACAGCAAACAACATGTTAAACAGCTCGTTTTAGCAAGTTTTCAGTTCGTTTCAGCACGTAACAGCTTGTTTTTACAGCAAACATAATGTTAAACAGCTCGTTTCAGCGATTTTTCAGTCCGTTTCAGCACTTAACAGCTCGTTTCATCACTTAACATGCATATTTAAGTATCTGCCCCGGTTGGATAATCAACGAGGATGAAAATAAACCATTGGTGGACTAATCTATAAAGTTACCTCACTCAAAGAAATTTGATGAAAGTTTGACAATTCAATGTCTCAAATCTAACTACATCAAACACAATTGACTTCCTCATTTATAAATCCTGTCAAATCTGAATGAACCGAAGCAATTGACTTCCAAACAAAATAATAAAAAACATAAATTAGGACAGAATTAAAGATAAAATAACCAATTCCTCTTAAACGAACCTGTACACGGTCGATTACCCATTCCTCTTCTGATGATGAAGCGCGAATGAGGGATGAAGCTCTGACGGGATTGATAAATGGTGTGTGGCTACTTTTTGAGGCAGTGGGAGAAGTGAAATGTTGGTCACATGAGCAATTAAATTGTGGCCATTAACTATTAGCAGTCGCATTTTTTATTTTGGTGTGATCGTTAATCTTTTGCCTCATATAAAAATTAATAAGTGGCTAACAAACAATGCTTTATGGTCACATAAACCTTTAAGTGTGACCATATTTATTAATTTTTAGCCACATATGAAACAATTGAAGTGTGACCATTAACTACTAATAATCACACGCTTTGTCTTAATGTCACCGTTAACTTTTAGCTACACATAAAACTTATAAGTGGCTAACAAACAATACTCTATGGTCACATATACCCGTAAGTGTGGCCATATATATTAGCTTTAGCCACATCATTAACAAATTACTGTAAGGATAGATAATATTTGGCCACAGTTTATTTAGTGTGGCTAATAAATATCACATCTTTTGTGAAAATGTGGCTAACAGCTGCGTTTTTTGTCACACAAATTGAATAAGAGTGGCTAAAAGTTCCAGCATGTGTGTGTTTTTTGTCACACGAATCTAATATATGTGGCTAAAGGTTCTAACATGTGTGTTTTTAGTTCTAACATGTGCGTTTTTAGTCACACGAATAACAAATGTGTGACGAAAGCGACCTTTAGCCACACATTTAGACCGAGGTGTGGCAAACTGCCCAGAGCATGTGTGTGGCCAAAAGCCAATATTCACATAGTGTTTGTTAGTTTTCCTTTGTTAATAAATATAGGGAGATTAGGTTCTTATCCCTGTGGACTTAACAACCATTTGTCATTTGGACTTACATTTACATACATTTACAACCATATTTATAACACATCACATCTTCATCTAACCTCCTGTATTTTTTCATTATATAAAGGTGATATTTGAACTCTTATTTTCTACAACATCCCTTTCTCCAATTTCTATTATGTCTACACCTCGTCGTAGATTAGTTCCTCTTTCTAAGATTAAAATAGAGTCGTCTTCTAGAATGTACTTTAAACCTGTGCTCAAAAGAGAGAACCAACCTTCCTTCAAAACTTACCCCAACTTAGTTGAACCTAAAGTTGAAGATTTTAAGTACAAAACCCCAAAAGTTGAGAGGCCCAAAGTTGAGCAAAGTTGCATAAAAAATTCAAGTCGTTGCGATCAACATCATGATGATGAATGGATGTTTTATTATGATTTTAATAATCCCCTCCCTAACATCACCACTCTGTTTCCATACCCGACTCCGTCTTTTGACTTCTGTCACTGTTGCAAACATTTCTACTTTGTTCGTTGGTTTATGAGACCCTCAATTCAGCTGCTCAAAATTATCTAACTTTATGTACTCTATCTCATGTAATTTGTTTTTAAATTTAAATGTATTAAGTGGTTTTTATTGTTTCCCAGTGTATGTGTACTATGTTGTTGTACTATGTTCAGGTTATATTGTTCTTTAATTGTAGTACTTCACGAGAAATTTTTTTGGTCAGTATTTAGTTTACTATATTGGGAAACGTGTCAAGGACCCATCGTGTAAATCAATTAATTTACCTATCTACTTTCCCTCCTACCATATATTCTTACATTTATTGTCTTTTATTAATTTAATATTTCTTCTCCACCCACAGAGTTGTTAAATACCCATCCAAAACTCAGAAACTCATTCTACAAGGTTGACATCACAAGCCCATCCAAAACTCAGACACACCAGTATGTATGTTTGCTACTGCCATAAGGTTGCCGCCTTACGTACCTCTTGGACCGATTTGAATCCTGGTCGACGTTTTTATTCATCTCCTCATTTGGTATATTATGTACTTTGTCTGCATAATTATGTTTTTCCCAATTACACTATGTTTCTATTTTTATTTTTATTTTTTGTTTTTTTAAACTGCAGGAGAACAAGTGTGGTTATTTCATTTGGCTAGATCATCCCATGTGTGACCGTTCAAAGCAAATAATCCCTGGTTGTTGAAATCAAAAAACAATCTTGAAGATGATGTCAAAGTTTTGCAACGTCAAATACGCGATAGGGACATTCTTATTGTTATTCTAACATTATTTTTGTTGTCTCTTTCTCTATTATTTTTACTTTAGTTTGGTTTACGTACATAGTTTAATTTATCAAAAGTGTCATTTTATTAGAATGACTCTAGTCTGTTTCCTAGTTAAATGATGTTGTTACGTTAAAGTTAAGTTTTCCTGGGTAGGGAGGGTAAATGTGACCCGTACAAGTGTTGTCTTATCCTAACTAGGTTACCTTTACTTTCTATGTCTTATCCTACATAGTACTTTTGTATATTAACTAAGTAAATGTGACCCTTGAAAGAATACCAACATTAAAAAATATTATTTAACTTTTAAAAGTACAAGATATTACAATTTGCTTTAACAATAAAACTTTTTTTTAACAACATCAGCTGAACATCTCAATATGAAGACATGTAATAAGAAAGGATCCCGTAATACTAAAACGTATTTTCCTGTTTTTTATTTAAGGTATTTTGGATTTATAAAGTTTTTGAATTTTTTTTTTTGAAATGCAAGTACTTACATGTATCTTTATTTTAACTTTAATGAAAAGACATTTTAATTTTAGTTAATATAATAAAACGCTTAACTTTACAACTTACTTCAACTTCGTTGGAGGTCATTTCACTTTTAGATGAATGCTTTTTATTGTCTACTCGAGCAGCCCATGTTTTTTTTTTGTCACATTCATCAACTTCCTACTTAAAATAATGTTAGGTAGAAAGGTATAACATATGTTAAGTCGCAACGAAAAACATATGTTAACATGGATAACATATGTTATGTTATAACGAAATAATGTATGTTAACATGGACATCATACGATAAAATGGTTAAGATATGTTATGTAAAAAGGCTTAACATATGTTACGTACAAAGGCGTAACAATAAAAGTGAATCCAATTTTTTCATTTTGGTCACACCTCTTTTTGGTCAGACATTATGTTATCATTTTGGTCACACCGATTTTTGGCATAACATATGAGTTCAATTTTGTCTTGATAAATAAACATACTAGAATTTTAACAAAAAAAATCCTTTGTGTAAACAAAACCTTTTTAATATTTTAGCATACCTTTTGGTCAATCATTATATTGTCTTGTCAAACTAAACTCGTCTACTCCTAAGTTATACTGATTTTTTTAAATAGTATTCCAACAGTCACATGTTCAACTAACTACTTAGAGTACAACTTAACGTGTTCAACCAATTAAGTCTAATTTTCCCCCCATTTTTTATGACTGGTTGTTTCATGTTCCATGTGTTCAACTGTAAGGCCCCGTTACCGGTGCCTCACATTTGGACGTTGGATTTACTCATTAACATAGTTCTAATAATCAAATTTAATAAAAACATACGCGGAATAAAAAAACTTTCATAAAACATTACATAACTTGTCTTAAACAAACAACTTGTCTTTCTTAAAAAAAACATTAAACATTAGCGTCTTGAGTCTTCCGATGCCAGACTCTTATTCGATGCCACGTGTTCCCCTCAAGCGAGTTATCTCATCCTACTCACCTGCGTGCATACTAAAAGTCAGCTACGCTGCGTGATTTCTAGTTAATCAGGCAACATACAATGCGTCCACACACATTCTTATATTCGCACCCGAAGGTACACATACACATATACATATACTTCGTCCTAAAACATTCGCAGATATTATTAGGTCTTTTCCCTACATTCGCGGATATTATTAGGGTCCGTCCCCGACGTTCACGGATATTATTAGGGTCCGTTCCCTACATTCGCGGATATTATTAGGGTCCGTTCCCTACGTTCGTAGATATTATTAGGTTAAGTTTTAAGGATAAGTGTATTAACAAATCACATCAAGTATGCACACAGTTCCGAAAACATAACAAGGAAGTGGGGCTAGAAACTCACATGGATCCTGTTTCTTTCTCTGTTTATCGTAATTCCCTTCTTTAACTGAGCCCTGCTAACTGTTAAATATATATATTTGTTAATTAACCGTATTATTATTTGAGTCGGTATTTTAGTTAACCAACGTATTTCTCTAAGTTGGGTTTGTTTGTCTAGTTCTCACATATGGGTCCATTATATAGATCAGGCCCACTGTCCAATGTAACCTCTAGGCCCAACTGACCAGGCCCAATAATCAACAGAGAACTATGTTGACCGAGAACCCGTTCTGGCCGAGAACTCTGGTCTGACCTAGAACCTATGTTTTTGGCCGAGAACGCATGGTTACCGAGATCTCTACTGACTGAGAACTTTTGGTCATCGAGAACTCTCGTTGACCAAGTTGACCGATAACCCATTTTGACCGGGTTCTCGCATTGACCAAGAACCCATGGCAGGTTCAGGTCACCGAGAACCCATGTCTGATGCTTTCAGCTCCTATTTCCTATCCTTAAATCCATTCTAGGCTCATTTAACGGTTATTTGGTCCAAAATCACACTTTTAAATTCCTATTTCCTAATCTCCTTAACTTTTTTCCATCCGTTATCATTTCGTAGTCCGTTTCTAGCATAAAGCTTGATCCTTTTACCATAAAAGGTCCTTTACTAGATCTAGGGTTTTCTTTAACGAGCCATATCTAATCATAAGTCCACTAAGTCCATTTTAATTATCAAGTTTGCATTTTTATGAAATATTTAGACCCGATCTACTCTAGGGTTAAGTTTCATGGCAAACCATTTATAAAATGTAGCCTTTAGTAGTAGAGAACATACCTTTTGATGTTTCTAGGTTACGGCTAGCTTTGGATATGAACTTGGATCATGTAACTTGCTTTAATATCGAAGGTTATTCAATAATCTTTGCTTGTATGATCTTGGCTCTCGTTATCTCTCTTGCTGCCGTAAGTAGCAAGGTGTGTGTGTGTTTTTTTATGGTGAGTAGAGAGAATAAGATGGATAGAAATGGAAATATTTACGCCTTGTTCTTGAGTTTTATTAAAGGAGGGAAAGGAAAGGAAATTTAAGGATAGTTAAAAAAATGGGTGTTCTTGAGTTTTTTTTTAGGATGGAAAGGAAAGGAGTAGGAGGAGTTATGAGGGATTAAATTAATGTATTTTTCCAATAAGTTATCCTCCCAAAAATGGGATGATTACTAAGGATAACCATTTTTTAACATAGTTATCCTTTCCTTTCCTCTAATTTCCTTCCAACTCAAGAACACACCTAATTAAAAAAAAAATCTTCCCTTCCCTTCCCTTTCTTATCCTTCCCTTTCCTTTCATTTTTTTTCATTGGTTAAAAAACTCAAGAACAAGGCGTTAGGGTTTAAGGGGTTTTTATACTCCCTTAAGCCCGTGGACCTAAACCCCATCTTTCCTTTTTAGTCCATAGTTAATTCCTTCTAATTAGCCTACCTATCTTATTATTTCTTTTACCCACTCAAGTAACTTGCCCATCATAAGAGATAATATATAAAATACTATTTATTGAAATTTTGGGATGTTAAAAGTCTTCCCTCCTTAAAGAGGTTTCGTCCCCGAAACCTAACTATTACATGAACAGATTAGGGTAAAACTTGCGCATCTCTTCCTTGACTTCCCAAGTGGCATCAGGTCCCTTGCGTTGCTTCCATATCACTTTCACCAAAGGTATAACCTTGTTACGAAGTTGCTTCTCCTTGCAATCGACGATCTCTATCGGTTGCTCAATGTAGTTCAGTTGTTCATCAACCTCAATGTCCATTAATTCTTCACGTGTGATGTGTCATCGGCTAGACATTTTCTCAGATGAGAAACATGGAAGGTTGAATGAATTCCTTCTAACTCTTCAGGCAAATCCAGTTTATAGGCTACTTCACCTACACGGTCTATGATCTTAAATGGTCCAATGTATCTCGGACTCAACTTTCCCCTCTTTCTAAAACGAATGATCCCTTTCCAAGGTGAGACCTTGAGCATCACATTGTCACTAACGTTAAACTCAATTGGTCATCGTCGCTTATCGGCATACGACTTTTGTCTGTCTTGAGCAGCTTTCATTCTTGCCTTAATCTGATCGAACTTTGAAGACGTTTCTTGAACAACTTCTAAACTTCCATCTCTTTCTGACCAATCTCTCCCCAACATACCGGGGTTCTACATCGTCTATTATAAAGCATTTCAAATTGCGGCATTCCAATAATTGAATGGTAGTTGTTGTTATAGGAAAACTATGCCAGATGCAGGTGATCATCCCAACTTCCTCCAATGTCTAGAACACAAGCACGTAGCATATCCTCAAGGGTTTGGATCGTCCTTTCAGACTGTCCATCTGTTTGAGGATGGTACGCCGTACTGATGTTCAATCTCGTCCCCATAGCTTCATGGAATTTCTTCAAAAATATCGAAGTAAACCGTGTATCTCTATCAGACACGATCGATAACGGTACTCCATGTTTAGATACAACCTCTTTGATCAACAAACTAGCTAACGTTTCCAACGAGATAGCCTCTCGTATAGGCAGAAAGTGAGCACTTTTGGTCAACCGGTCCACAACCACCCAGATGGTATCATGATGCTTAGCTGTACGAGGTAGCTTAGTTATGATATCCATGGTGATGTGTTCCCATTTCCACTCAGGTATTTCAAGCGGTTGAATTTTCCCATAAGGCTTCTAAGGCTCTGCTTTGACTTGTAAACAAGTCAAGCACTTACTAGCATAATCCACAACATCATTCTTCATCACTGGCCACCAATAATCTTTCTTCAGGTCTTGATACATTTTATTGGATCCCGGATGGATTGAGTACCTTGACTTATGAGCTTCATCTAAGATTCGACCTATGAGATCCCTATGGCGAGGAACCCACATGCGGTCAAACCTAGTCTTAACTCCATGGGTGTTTTCCATAAACTCATTCTGCTGGCCGTAAATCCTTTCCTTTTTCATTAACTCTTCATCCGCTAGTACTTCTGTTTGCACTTTGACGATTTCTTCAAAAAGGCTTGAATTCATAATCAGCTGGTATGACTTTATTGTTGCAATTACTTCCTCATTCTTACGACTTAACGCATCGACGACCACATTAGCTTTACCAGGATAGTATTTAATGTCGCAGTCGTAATCTTTAATCAACTCCAACCATCTTCTCTGTCTCATGTTTAATTCCTTCTGTTCGAAGAAGTACTTTAAACTCTTGTGGTCTGTGTAGATGGTACACTTAGTACCATACAGACAATGTCTCCATATCTTAAGAGCATGTACAACAGCCGCTAGTTCCGAATCATGCGTCGGATAAGTACAATCATGGACTTTCAACTGTATAGACGCGTAAGCTATCACTTTTCCTCGTTGCATCAACACGCAACCTAACCCACGATACGAAGCATCGGTACAAACAACCAAATCCTCGTCACCATCGGGTAAAGCAAGGATTGGAGCTTGTGTGAGTCTCTTCTTTAATTCTTCAAAAGCTTCCTCTTGGAACTTACCCCAACTGAACACTACCGTCTTTCGGGTCATACTGGTCAACGGTGCGGCTATCTTGGAGAAACCTTCGATGAATCTCCTATAGTAGCCAGCTAACCTTAAGAAGCTCCGTATACCAGTAGGATTCTGTGGAGTCTTCCAATTTGTTATCGCTTCAATCTTTGCGAGGTCCACCATAATCACTTCAAGATTAATCACGTGACCAAGAAATTGCACTTCTCGCAACCAGAATACGCATTTCAAAAACTTAGCATATAACTTCTCTTCCTTCAGAGTCTCCAATACCTCTCTCAAATGCTCAACATGATCAGTCTCGTTCTTTGAATAAATCAATATGTCATCAATAAAGACGATTATCGATTTATCTAACATAGGCCGACACACCCTATTCATCATGTCCATAAATGTTGCGGGAGCATTCGTTAGACCGAATGACATTATGAGGAACTCGTAGTGTCCATACCGCGTCCGAAATGTTGTTTTAGGGATGTCTGCCTCTTTCACTTTTAATTGATGATAGCCTGATCTGAGATCAATCTGTGAGAACCAACTCGAGCCTTGCAGTTGGTCAAATAGATCATCAATCCTTGGCAAAGGATATATATTCTTCATCGTAAGCTTGTTCAACTCACGATAGTCTATGCACATTCTCATGCTTCCATCCTTATTCTTCACGAATAACACTGGCGCGCCCCACGGGGAAACACTTGGTCTAATGAAACCTTTGTCGAGGAGTTCTTGATGTTGGGACATCAATTCTTTCATCTTGGACGGTGCTAGACGGTAAGGCGCTTTTGCGATGGGTTGGACTCCTAGTATTAAGTCTATCTAAAATTCTATCTCACGCTCCGGTGGTAATCCCGGAAGATCCTCAGGGAATACTTCTGGGTAGTCACGCATGATAGGAACATCTTTCATTTCTTTCATCTCGGCCGTAGCGTTGACAACATACGCTAGGTAGACACCGTACCCTCGCCTTAACAGTCCCTCGGCTTTTATCATTGAAATGACATTAAGCCCAGAACTTTCCTTATCATCATAAACCGTCACCGCACTACCATCCAAGGACTTTAACCTTATTATCCTACTCTTACACACTATCTGAGCTTCATACTTAGACAACCAATCCATTCCCAAAACTACATAGAACCCTCCTAAGGTCATAACATACAAAGTAAAAGGGAACATTTCATTTCATTTTAGCGGTTTCTACTATAAACGTTTCAGACACTCGGCAACATTTCATTTTAGCTAACTTACTAAATGGCATGGCTACGAAACTTTTGTTCGCACCCGAATCAAACAATACAGAAGCGGAAATACCGTTTTCTAGAAACGTACTTGTGACGACATCGGGAATCTGCTTAGCTTGTTCTTGGGTTAACACGTAAGCTCTGGTTCTTGGTCTAGCCTGATCAACATCCTTTTTTTCACCTCCTCCAGTTTCACCGCCCGTGCAAGCCCTCGCTAGGTGGCCAGTCTGTCCGCACATATAACATGCGGGCTTTGCATGGCAATCCTGAGTAAAATGCCCCACCTTCCCACACTTGTAACATGCCTTTGACCCTAACCGGCATTCCCCTCCATGGGATTTCCCACACTTATGGCACACATCAGAACCAGTGCCCCACTTGCACTCGCCCCATGCATCTTACCGCAGGTCTTGCATGACTTCTTTTCCCACACATTCTGTTTCTTGTCTTTTGAGTTCCACAACTGAGTACCGGGTCGTTTAGCAGGAGCAACCCACTTCTTTTCCTTCTTTTCTTCTGCCACCGCTACATCATCCACAGCCAAGTCTGTATAAACCATCTCTGCAAGCTCGACAGCAGAGTCAAAGGTAGCAGGTTTACTCGTCCTGACTAGCATGCGAACTTTCTGTGGCAATCCCCTCACATAGCACTTGATTCTTTTAGCCTCAGTGTTGACCATATCGGGTACCAGCCTAGAAATTCGGTTGTACTCGGTGGTATACTCACGATGTGTCATCGTTCCATCTTTCAAGTTCAGGAACTTCATCTCCGCCCTCTCAACTTCGGCGCCGACACATAATTTCTTCATAACTAGTTCTTTCAGATCCTCCCACTTCATAGCTTTGATTTCCTCGGGACTCTTCCTCTGCTCAACCAATTCCCACCAGTACATTGCTTCTTCACCGAGTGACTGAGTAGCGAAACCCACAGCTTGGTCGGGACGGCACTCGCTAATGCGGGTAATAATATCCATGGCGGTTATATACCGAAGAGTAGCGATTGTGTCTCCCAAACCTGTCAGCTTCGGCGGGTCACAACCTTTGAAGGACTTGTAGTTGCACCCACCTCGGCCTCTTTTCCTGTCACCGGCTTTCACATATTTAACCCCACTCGAGGCCTCCCTCCCTTCTTCCTCATCTCTCCTACCATCACCTCCTGCCCCTCCAGCAGTTCTTTCACGGCTTCCAGCAGACCCTCCAGGAGTAATATTCTTTACAACAATGGCTACATCTTGAACAATAGCTGCTTGGATTGCGGGATCCAGTTGAACCCCTTCGTTGTTGTTCGGATCTCCTCCAGCTGCGCTTCCTTCATCTCCGATCTTGGAAGCTGTCTCAACCGAAGCTTGTTGGACACGACGAGGCCTGCAGCGACATCCAGTGCGACTTTCAGCTCTCCCAATTCCTCCGGTTCTCGAATTTCCTTCCGTTCAAGCCA
Source organism: Bidens hawaiensis (assembly GCF_021521415.1). NCBI lineage: Eukaryota > Viridiplantae > Streptophyta > Magnoliopsida > Asterales > Asteraceae > Bidens > Bidens hawaiensis. Next base: position 82,595 of record NW_027499606.1, on the reverse strand, counting down.
TTGTGTTCTAAAAAGGAAAACACAAACGTCATCACTCAAGGAACTGTTTAGTACAAGGATTGTAAGGCTAACAGGTAATAACAATAGCCATCTGTGATTAGCTGATCACGTTACTTTCCGTGTCCTATACACTTCCCTTTATGAGTCTATTTGTGCTGGCTCTACTTTAAACAGTTAGTCAATCAAAACAATCAATTAATCCTATCCCTATCGTTCACATATCCTTCCTTTATCCTTTAACATACATCATTTAATCATACCTCTTACCTTTACAGAGCTTGCTTGAGCAACACATGGCATTCTTGAACTGACATCTTCTTCCTTTTCTTACTTAAATCCCATTCTCTGTTCGAGTCTAAGCATGTAGGATGCTTAAATCTCTCGAACTTTGCTCTGATACCAACTTGTAAGGCCCCGTTACCGGTGCCTCAAATTTGAACGTTGGATTTACTCATTAACATAGTTCTAATAATCAGAGTTAATAAATACATACGCGGAATATAAAAACTTTCATAAAACATTACATAACTTGTCATAAACAAACAACTTGTCTTTCTTAAAAAACAACATTAAACATAAACTTCTTGAGTCTTCCAATGCCAGCCTCTTATTCGATGCCATGTGTTCCCATCAAGCGAGCTGCCTCATCCTACTCACCTGCGTGCATACTAAAAGTCAGCTACGGTGAGTAAGTTCTAATTAATTAGGCAACATACAATACGTCCATACACATTCTTATATTCGCACCCAAAGGTACATATACATACATAGTTCTTTACCTTTTTTCATACGTTCATACTACCATACTCCCTTCTTACCTTAATACATATACACATATACATATACTTCGTCCTAAAACATTCGCAGATATTATTAGGGTCTGTTTCCTACATTCGCGGATATTATTAGGGTCCGTCCCCTACGTTCGCGGATATTATTAGGGTCCGTTCCCTACATTCGCGGATATTAGGGTCCGTTCCCTACGTTCGCGGATATTGTTAGGGTCCGTTCCCTACGTTCGCGGATATTATTAGGGTCCGTCCCTTTTTCTAACCATACCTTCCATACCTTTCTCTACAATCATAATTATAACTTCCATACGTACACACATCATATATCTATATATCTATCGTATCTTTAAGCTATCCCTTGACGACACAGGCAATCACTACAACAAAAATGGCTTTTTAGGACCTTTTGTGTGGGACACTTGTAAAATAGGGTCCTAAAATCTATTTAATAGGACAAATGAACATTTGGGGTCCTTTTACAATATACGCTACAGAACCGGTGTCCTAAAAAGTTATTTAATAGGATGAATGATTCTTTGGGGTCGTATTATCATATAACTTAATAAGACACTTAAAATGTAAATCCTAATATAGTAATCTATAAGACATGCAGTTGTTGGTGTCCCATTATGTGGTAATGTAATAGGACACTTTATCACTGGAGGTCTTATTGTAACATAACTTAATAGGACACTTTGTAGTTAAGTCATAAATGTTCGGTGTTATAGAACCCTTTCTAGTCGAAGTCATATAAGAACATAACTTAATAGGACATTTTATACTTTGGTCATATAACTTTAACCTTATAAGATGCATAACCATTGTGGTGTTATTATAATACACAGTAATAGGACATTTGATATTTTAGTCATAAAATATATGGCTTATAGGATGTTTATTCGCTAGAGTTTTCTTATAAAATAAGTTAACATGACACTTGACACTTGAGTCTTATAACTTTAACCTTTATAGGACGCTTAATCATTGCGGTGTTGCTATGTAACCCGAGTTGGGTAACCCAACCAGCCTGAGGTTGGTATAGAGACCAATAAAATTCACGTGTTATTGGCTACTCCACTTGATCCATCTTTTCATCTTATCAACCTCTATCTCTTCTCTCCTATTATTATTATTATTATTATTATTATTATTTTGTTCTCTAGAATTACTCGTTGAGTACTGGCACAATTTTTACAAGATCCGTATAAATTCCAAATCTAATCCCTTACACTTCATTCTCGAATTTAAAATACAAGGAAAAGAAATGATAAGATTGGATAGAGGAAGAAAGGAAAATAAATTATATACTTAAAAGATATTCTTGAGTTAAAATAAAAGAAAAGAAAAGAAAAGAAAGTGTTAATTGCATTCTTAAGTTAGATCGGAAGAAAAAGATTAGAAAAAAAGTTGTAAATTACAATTATGTCCTCATAGGAACATGAAAATAGAATTGAGATAGGGTTATAAATTAGTAATATTGTAATGAACTATGAACTTTCCCTAACAATCAGGCCACATTTTGCAAGAAAGTTTTAGAGAAAAAAAGTCTTTCTTTCCATTCTTTTTTCTTTCTTTTAAAATAAAAACTCAAGAATAAAAAAAAATTCTTATATTTCTTTTTCAAACCTTTATATAAAAAACTAAAGAACACAATATTAGTTACCCAACTAGCCCTTGATTTGATTTTTTGATTCCGTAGTTGATATTGGAATATCTTCAAGAGTAGTTGTACTTGTTTTTTTTTAACCATGTGTTGAAGCACGCTTTTTTAATATATTTTTATCCCATTAGCAAAAAAATATTATAATACTTCTTGAAACCTCACTCTTGATTCAATGTCGTCTGTGTCTCCCCTAAACTTCCCACCATCCGTCCGCAGCCACAAACTCACCTACCACACAAACCCTAAGAATAATATTATAATATTATTCGTCGACTCGATTCTCCAGCTCTTCACCTAGGGTTTTGGATTCTTCTTTCTTCAACCGTCTGCCGGTGTCATCGGACCTCTGATAATGAAGAAAGTCTTCGTGTTTAAGCAGAATGTTCGGAACGTTATCAAGTGGTTCGATGACTTTCTGGATGGATATCGGAATAATAATAATAATAAGGTGGATGAAGATGATGATGATGGTTTGAAGAAGAAGAAGAAAGAAGGTGTGGATGAGTGGGATTGGGAGCGGTGGAAGAAGCATTTTGATGACGTCGGTCAACAGGAAAGGATTGTTGACTTATTGCAGGTATTGATATTTTTGTTTGAAATGGTGTTAGAGTTTGCAGGTGTTGAGTTTTGATATCATTATTTGAACTGGTGTTAGGGTTAGGATTATGGTTTGCTAGTTAAGATTGAGATGTCATAGTATGTGAACTTGGTGAGCTCAGTTGGTAGTGATTAGGGCTGTAAACAAACCGAATCGAACCAGACGAGACTTGTTCGTGTTTTTTTGTTAACCTTTTGTCGGACATACGAATGGTTCATGAACACTTTACCAAACCGTATTCTGTGTCCATCTTTGTAAGTTAAGGAATTGAGCTTGTTGGTGTCCGTTCACACTAGTTTTGTGAATAGGCAATAACGGACATTAACAGGATTTGTTTACTGATTGGTATATCAATCTGAACTGGTTGGGCTTAGTTTGTTATTTCGGCCCGTTAAAGTTGTTTATGAAGAAATTAAATTTATTACATGAAACATTTTTAACGATTAGGAGAACAATAAATTGCAGAATTCGTTTAACAGAAATTAACGCAGAGCCTGTTAACAACAGTTCAACAATAGAATATGTTTACCAACATTTGATTACTGATTGGTATATTAATCTGAACCAGTTAGGCTCGACTAGCTCTTTCGGCCCGTGGAAGCAATATATATAAAAAATAAATTTATTACATAAGACATTTTTGATTACTGATTGGTATATCAATAGTCTACTGTCATGTTTAAAAAGTCAAAAAGTCCAACCTAATATATATGTCTGCATGCAAAAGCCAACTATTAGCTTAGTATAAAGACGATGTCATTACTTAGTATCTTCGTGTGCGGGAATCCTTTTATCACTTCATATTAAATGATTAGGAGTTAACCCAAAAATTGACTATTGGGGTAACATGGGAGACAAGAATCAAATTTTTAGTTGATTTCCTTTTAGATGAAAAGTCAACTCGATCGAAATGGGCCGGGTTAAAAAAGTCATGTTTTGTTTGGGTAAATAATGGTTCCGGACGAATGATGAACTAACCTCATTACGGAAGAATTATGAGGTTAGGTAAGACACGTGAACCCGAACACAACCCTCGTATTAGCGGGTTAATGCAAACAAGGCCCATTTAACCATATCAGGTGACCGATCATTACTAAAAACCATATCAAAATTAACTTATTGCCTTTTTTTTCTTTACGTTAAAAAAACTTGGTTAGAATTAAAATCACCAGGCAAATAGATGTTTTTGAAAATATTTATTTTAAATAACACATCGTGTTGTACATGTATTTCTTATGGTGTAAAAAAAATTAAAAGTAAAACTTATGGTATAATTATATTATTTATTAAGTAATAAAATCATTATTATTTATTAGGAGAAAAAGAGAAATAAAATATTCTAATAATATGTAAATCTTTAATTTTCGTTTTGATTTGTAGCGAATAAATTGAAGCAAAAGTTGATACGTGACATCTTATATTGTTTAGACTATGTGTTGTGGTTTGATTTGGTTAGTTAAAACGTCATATTATGCCGCATAGGAAGTGAATGCTTTAACTAACCAACCCTTTAACAAGGGTCGGTGTTGTGATTCAATTAGATATTAATTGAAAAAAAAGATGATTGATTGAAATGGGGCGGACCCCACGTTCTTGAGCAGTATATTTCGTCGGGGAGGTGTTGTCGTTTTTAAGGTTATGCATATCAAATCCTAGAAACAGATGGCGCTAAGGTGGAAAATAATGTTGTCTTTATGTACAAATCTCGTCTTATTTAATGTAAAATTTTTATATGAATGCTATTTTAATTGATATAGCTAGAGTTAATTCAACAATTCATATACAGTTTGGTCTGTTCTTAATTATGCTAAATTTACAATGCCGATGTATGTCATGCATATCAAATCTTGAAAAGCGGTGGTGTGGAGGAAAATATGGTAGTATTTATGTAGTGATATTGCAAACAACTGGGAGATGATGTGATTATTAACAGCCCAGATGGTGATGATGCGTATCATGATGTGCCAAAGGTTTGTCTTGTATGTGATCATCAAAATTGTTAGATGTTTTGTTGTTGTATATAATAACTAGAATGAATGAATTTTATTTGTTGAAACAGGATTACACTGGGAATGATGTGAATGTAGACGACTTTTTTGCTGTTTTGCTCGGAGACAAAGGCAAAGTTAAAGGTGGAAGTGGAAAGGTTGTGGATAGTGGTCCAAATGACAATATTTTCATATACTACACTGATCATGGTGGTCCTGGTGTTCTTGGTTAGTGTGTCACGTCTAATTTTAAATTAATATAAACCACAAAAAAATTATTATTATTATTATTATTATTATTATTATTATTTAACATTATGTAATCTTCATGCAACTGACGTTATATGTTAATTTTGTAAATGTTATTAGGGATGTCAACATATCCATATCTGTATGCAGATTATCTTAATGAGGCCTTTACAGAAGCATGCTTCTGGAACATACAAAAGCTTGGTAATTTTTATAAATTATTATTTTCCTTAATTTTATGAGAACCACTTAAAATTTTACTTATGCTGATTTTGAAATTTATGTATGTTGATTGTTGTGTGAAGGTATTTTACCTTAGAGCATGTGAGGCTGGAAACATATTTGAGGGTCTCCTTCCTCAAGGTTTTAAATATCTATGCAACCACAGCCTCGGGCCCGGATGAGAGCAGCTGGGGTACTTATTGCCCAGGCGAGTATCCTAGCCCGCCACTTGAGTATGACACTTGTTTGGGTGACCTGTACAGTATTGCCTGGACGGAAGACTGGTATGTTAAATTACCATAATAGTAATTTTTAGAATGAAAGAATAACAGCTTAATCTATGTGTATTCTTTTACAATGATGTACACAATCTGCGAACAGGATACTCAAGTAGAAATCCCGAACACAACCGTGCAGTTTATTAGAATCCTGATAATATCAATACTCTAGGTTTTTCAACAGAGTCAACAAGACCTACTGGAATCGATTACAGAGTAATTTGTGATTTATATGTTTGATAATTAGACTAAATTTGACAGTTATTAGACATTTGTGTTTAAACATTTGGAATGTGTTCAGAAGAATATTAAACTTTGTATTGAACTAATGATATTATAATTACTACATTTTATAGTTTTGTTTTCATTTTTATTAACATGATAAGACCTCTGTAGCATTTAGGGATGGCAAAAATCCCCGAATCCGACGGGGAAACCCGAAAACCGGCTTATTTCGGGTCGGGTCGGGTTTTGTTTTTTCGGTTTCGGGTCGGGTTTCGGAGATTGTTTCGGGGATTGTTTCGGGTTCGGGTTCGGGTTCGGGTTCAGGTACCCCCGCCCCGATATAATATATAAATATAAATATAAATAATATATATATATATATATATATATATATTAAAAACCTAAACCTACATCCAGACATCCACTCATCCAGACTCCGCCACCGCCAGTCCGCCCCCGATTCACTCAATCGCCGTCTGCACCACCATCACCATCCACTCAATCGCCGTCTGCACCACCGGACCACCCTCCTCCTCCTCGTTTTGATCCCAGCCGAAGTATGTAATCTCACTCTTTAATCACACACACACACCATTCTTTTCTTCCCCACTATCACACACACACCGAAGTATGTTTTCTCCTTTTTTAGGGTTTTTCATTTGAAATTGACCTAATTTTGTTGTTGCATATCGTATGATACACCGTTCTCTTTGCGATTGATGATTGACATGATAATTGATTTGGGGAATCTAATTTGTTTTAGGGGTTTCCTCTTTCCATGATAATAGACTATATTAATATTAATATTATCCTCAATTATATTCATATTCTTACTCTATGGCCTCTCGGTCTCTGTTTCATTCCACCGCTTTCTCATCCTACCACCTGTTCATATGAAGTATAATCTCATTGATTCCTCTATAAATTCTATAATAGAAGAAAGCAGTCGAGCCTCTTAATTTGTAGTGTAGCTGGTATACATTGACCTATCAATCTATCATGCACTAGCAATCACGAGCCACTGGTCCATATTGTATAATCTTCTTTAATTCTCTTTACTATGTCTTTAATTTGTTATCTTCTAGCAGCCTGTAGTTGGCTTTTGCTTAAAGTCTTCTATGTGCCATTCTATTTCAGTTGCATCTACAACTATATGGCATCACAAGGTGATAAATTTGCTTCAGACACTTGTACTCCTACTCCCGTTTCTTCAAACACTCCTACTTATTCTACTCCTCAAGGAAGCAGTGAAGGGGTACATGATTCTAATGAACCACCACCAACTAACTTTACTACCCACGATGAGTCTAACCTTGATGATACTTTTGAAGATGGTCAAAATGTCGGTGGTAAAAGGAAAAGATCTGCCGTGTGGAACCATTTTAAATTAATGAAAGTGAACGGTGAAGATAAGGCGGAATGTAACTATTGTAAGAAAAAGCTAGGAGGTTCAAGCAAAAACGGCACATCGCATTTACGAGATCATTTTGAACGTTGTCCAAGACGAACTGTTAAAGATATACGACAAAGCATCTTGATTATGGTGCAAAAGAAAGTTGATGGTAGTTCATCATATCTCTCCAACTACACGTTTAATCCAGACAACTCAAGGAGAGATCTCGCGGAGATGATTATTGTGCACGAGTATCCTCTTACAACGGTGGACCATCATGGTTTTAGAAAGTTTGTTCAAGGTCTTCAACCTTTGTTTAAGGTTCCGAGTCGAAATACCATCAAGAGCGACATTTTAAAAATTTATGAATATGAAAGGGTGAAAACTAAGAAACTATTAGGGAGGATCACAAGTAGAGTGGCAATAACTACTGATATGTGGACAGCTAACCATCAAAGAAAAGGGTTTATGGCCGTCACTGCACACTTTATAGATGACTCTTGGAACTTGCAAACCCGAATCATGAGGTAAAGCATATATATTGTACAAGTCTAATATAAAGTTAGTTTAAAACTTTAAATGTATTTTACACTTATATTGATGCATAAATTTTATATAGGTTTATTTATGTGCCTGCACCACATATAGCTGATGTTCTTGCAGATACGCTATATGATTGTCTATGTGATTGGAATATTGATAGAAAAGTGTCTACTCTTACCGTTGATAATTGTACCACAAATGATGCAATTATCAACAAGTTACTACAGAAGCTTCCATTGAGATCACTCATGAGGAAAGGAGAGTTGTTTCATATGCGTTGTTGCGCGCACATTCTCAATATGATTGTTCAAGATGGTTTGTCTGTTATTGAGGATGGGATTGAAAGAATTAGAGATAGTGTTTTATTTTGGTCTGCATCAGGAAAAAGAGAGCAAAAATTTGAGGAAGCAGCCAATCAACTTGAAATGGAATACACAAAGAAACTGATCGTTGATTGCAAGACTCGCTGGAACTCTACTTATTTGATGCTTAGTGTTGCTATACCTTATAGACATGTTTTCACGCGATTAAAGCAAAGAGAGCCCAGGTATACTAGTTTGCCTACGGACCTTGATTGGGACTTAGCAACTGAGATATGTAACAAGCTACAACTATTCTATCGGGTAACTCTTTTGTTTTCTGGTAACAAGTATCCTACTGCTAATGTCTTTTTCCCTTTGATATGTGAGATTCGTTTTTCTATGCGGGAGTGGACTAAGTCTTCTATTGTTGACATTAGTCTAATGGCGTATAAAATGAGTATCAAGTTTGATAAATATTGGTCTGTAATTCATGGGATTATGGGGATGGCTGCGGTTTTAGATCCACGTTACAAGCTAAAATACGTAGAGTTGCTTATGCCTGCCTTATACGGTGAAGAAATGGCAAAGGAAGAGTTTAAATCTCTTGATGATTTTGTCCGAGCTTTTTTTAAAGAATATGAATCTACCAACTCACGTGGTAAAAACTACTATGAAGGTATAATCATATTAATATTTAATGAGTATAAATATAAATTGCTAATATTTGATTTATCTTGATTCACATTAATTTATAGGTGGTGGTTCTAGTTCATCTTTATTCAGTTCGGGGTTGTCAGAGTGTTCTTCTGGTGGATTCCAAAAATTCCTATCTGACATTAAATCCAAAGCTAAGGTGAATGATGACTTGAATGATATGGCAGAGTTAGATAACTACTTGAAAGAAAATCTTTTGCCTGATGAAGTAGAACTGGATTTGTTGCTTTGGTGGAAGACAAATGGAGGTAAGTATCCGACACTTCAAAGGATGGCAAAAGATGTATTGGCAATTCCAGTTTCCACCGTTGCCTCTAAATCTGCGTTCAGTACAAGTGGAAGATTAATAAGTCCTCACCGAAGTCGACTTCACCCAAAAACTTTGGAGGCTTTAATGTGTGCTCAAAGTTGGTTGTTGAATGAGATTCGAGGTAACGCTATATTGAATATTACATTATTACTCATGTTATTTATCTTCATAATCATGAATATATGTTTATGTTATTACTATTAAATATAGAAACTTGTTCGGAAGAGACCGAGGCATATTGCCGCACCATTGAATATGAAATGGATGTGGAAGAGGTAATAATATTTATAAAATTTACTATTTTTGTAACATAGCTTTTATTCTTTTAACTTGGTTGATTTATTGATAAATATTCTTAATGTAGGTAGGTACTAAAGAAAGTGGCACGACGACTTTGGATGATTTGGTTTGATTTGGTATTTAGATTTGGTCGCAAGTTTGTAGTTTGTGTATTTGGCATGATTTTTCGGCCATGTAGACTTGGTTTTATTTCCTTTGTAACACATTGTTTCAGCTTTCATGTGTGTGATGCAGAAGTTTATTTCGATAAATGTTCAGTTATGTGATGAACCAATTTCGGGTCGGGTCGGATCGGTTTCGGGTTTTCGGGTTCGGGGACGGGGCGGGTCGGGGGGGTACAAAACACCAAACGGGGAATCCCCGATTTAAACCCGACGGGTAATGGGGCGGGTACGGGGATGGTTTTTGGTTTCGGGTTCGGGTTCGGGTTCGGGTTAAGCAAAACCCGCCCCAAACCCGCCCCGTTGCCATTCCTAGTAGCATTTAATTGATGTGACTTTTTAGTGACACGTGATAGTGCCAAAAAGCCAAGGACACTTGTATGTGTGTCAAAAGTTTACAATTAGGTAAGCACATGCCAAAACATTGTAAAAGTGTCCTAATATGCTTTATTGGGACGTTTTTTGTGTTGCTAATGAATATATTATGCGACCATAAAATTGGATTCATAATCTTATTTGGGATATCAGGACTTTTTTCTTGGTACTAAACTATCTATAATGTTACATCATAAGGGTCTTATAAATTAATTTTTAAGGACGCTTGTATGTGTATCAAAATATTAAAGGTGGGTAAACACATGTTAAAACATTGTAAAAGTGTCACAATATGTTTTTATTGGGACGCTTTTTTGGTTGTTAATGGATATTTTATGCGACCATAAAATTGGTTTCATAATCTTATTTGGGATATCAAGACGCCTTTTGAGTTCCGAGACTTATTACGACCCCTTTACATGAAACGTTTTTCTCGTTGGTCCTATTAAATGAAAGGTCCTATAAAATAGCATTTTAGGACGCTTTTGTGCGTACTAAAAAGCCCTTTTTGTTGTAGTGAATATCCGAAGATCGTTCATCCATCATCAAACATTCATCCATACGTAAATTATATAAGACATACACTTACATTTAAGGTTAAGTTTTAAGGTTAAGTGTATTAACAAATCACATCAAGTATACACACAGTCCCGAAAACATAACAAGGAAGTGGGGCTAGAAACTCACCTGGATCCTTTTTCTTTCTCCGTTTATCGTAATTACCTTCTTTAACTGATCCCGGCTAACTGTTAAATATATATATTTGTTAATTAACCGTATTATTATTTGAGTCGGTATTTTATTTAACCAACGTATTTCTCTAAGTTGGGTTTGTTTGTCTAGTTCTCAGATATGGGTCCATTAGATAGATCATGCTCACTGTCCAATGTAGCCTCTAGGCCCAACTGACCAAGCCCAATAATCAACAGAGAACTATGTTGACCAAGAACCCGTTCTGGTCGAGAACTCTGGTCTGACCGAGAACCTATGTTTTTAGCCGAGAACGCATGGTTACCGAAATCTCTACTGACTGAGAACCTTTGGTCACCGAGAACTCTCGTTGACCGAGAACCCATTTTGACCGGGTTCTCGCGTTGATCGAGAACCCAAGGTAGCTTCAGGTCACCGAGAACCCATGTCTGATGCTTTCAACTCATGTTTCCTATCCTTAAATCCATTCTAGGCTCATTTAACGGTTATTTGGTCCAAAATCACACTTTTAAATTCCTATATCCCAATCTCCATAACAGTTTTCCATCCGTTATCATTCCATAGTCCGTTTCTAGCATAAAGCTTGAGCCTTTAACCATAAAACGTCCTTTACTAGATCTAGGGTTTTCTTTAACGAGCCGTATCTAACCATGAGTCCACTAAGTCCATTTAAAATTATCAAGTTTGCATTTTTATGAAATATTTAGACCCGATCTACTCTAGGGTTAAGTGTCATGGCAAACCGTTTATAAAAATGTAACCTTTAATCGTAGAGAACATACATTTTGATGTTTCTAGGTTACGGCTAGCTTTGGATATGAACTTGGATCGTGTAACTTGCTTGAATATCGAAGGTTATTCAATAATCTTTGCTCGTATGATCTTGGCTCTCGTTATCTCTCTTGCGGCCGTAAATAGCAAGGTGTGTGTGTGTTTAATGGTGAGTAGAGAGAATAAGATGGATAAGATGGATAGAAATGGAAATATTTAGGGTTTAATGGGTTTTTATACTCCCTTAAGCCCATGGACCTAAAGCCCATCTTTCCTTTTTAGTACATAGTTAATTCCTTCTAATTAGCCTACCTATCTTATTATCTAATTATTTCTTTTACCCACTCAAGTAAATTGCCCATCAAAAGAGATAATATATAAAATATTATTTATTGAAATTTTGGGATGTTACATCAACCAAGTACAGTACAGTTTCCCAAGTGTCACATCCAAGTACTTTTTCTATTGTACTCACTTTAAATCTTATTGTCCTTAGTATTTTCTATAGGGATCCACCTAATATCCATTTCCCAAGACACTTGCATATTTCATAATCAAAAATTTTCTTCCCAAACATATTTAAACATAAAATAAAAACATAAGGGGCCCACAAGTACTACCTATCATAGTCTCCACCGTCATATTCTAAAACATAAAACACACCAAAACAGACATCACATCGGTAACGTCTTGCCCCAACCACTTACTACAGTTAATATACCCACACGCGTGCTACCCTAACCACAAGTCTTCAAAATATCTACTTCAACAAAAACAAGTTCAGACCCCACATTACACTACCCCACACTTAATTAAAGTTTTACAAAACCATTTACCCATTTGCAATTATTAAAGTTTAATCAAAAGCATACTGAAATCACTTCACTTACCTCCTGCATCCATCCAAACTTCTTGCTTCAAAGTGTTTAAGTCACACAAAATAATTTTTGATAAAAATTTTTTCCTTAAACTTTTAAGTTAACTTTTTTTCTTCATTCCTTGTCTAGCAAACTCAGCTTCAAAGTTTTCTCCCTCCCCCATGAAAGTCTCCATATGCCTCATCAACATCACTCTACCTTCTGTGGTGTGGTTTGTGATTGCCCACTTTACTTGAATTCTTTCAATCTTACTCCCCCTTATCTCCTGACTCTTTGGATGATTCCATGACTCCAAATATCTCACAAACATGTGCTTCTAGAAAACCATTATAATAATTAACATATTTGTGTTTATTATTTTATTTTAATACAATTTTTTTAATTTTAATAAATAACCATTTATTAACTAGATTCTTACCAGTTTGTACGCGGTGTCTATAAATTCGAACACGTCATTGTCCCGTATTGTTGCTAACGGAAACATATTTGGGAAGTGGTCAATTGTGAAAATTGACGGTTTCTTAATATTGAACACCACCACGAAATACTCATCGTTTTCCATAACTGGGAAGTAGACCAAGTCGATTTTTTTGAAACTACATATACTCAGGTCTGACCTCATTGAAATGTACATGTTTTGGGCGAACTTTGCTTTTCTCACATTCTTGTCCGATTCGCCTGACCCTATCAACCACTCATCCTGTTTTGATATCAGTTAGTATTTTTTAGATTTTTACAATCAACAAATACCTTTAAGCAACTACACACTTACCAACACATCTGCGTTTAGGAAGTATCTTCTATGTGTTTTCTGTGTCCCGAAAGTTATGTTCACATTCAATACTGCCGACCACAAGTTCACAACCTTCTTGTTTATCCTCTCCTCATATTTCAAACTCCTAATCTCCTCCACATCCGCAGTCAGCCCATAACTTGTTGAGAATATTATTTTACTACATGTTAATACCTTTTTTAGGACTTATGTTCTTTCAACTTATAAAGAACCCAATAAAATAATCCATTTTAATACTGCACTTACTTTGACGGCAGGCCTCCAATTTTCTATCCCCATATTCTGAAATTCAATAACATTAGAGTTAGTAAAACAGACACCACAATAACCCAATCATTAGTTGTAGTAACTTACCGATGTTTTTCTTCACAGTTTCCTTCCCCAAGCATCACATAGTCCCATATTCTATCTTCCGAACTCGTTGTCTTGCTTTCAATATCCAACGCCCCACTCATTATTGACATTTTTCAACTTTTCTTCCAACTTCCCTTGTCTTCAATTTCGTCTTCTTTCTCTCCACTCACATCTATTCCCTTTTTCGGCGGCGCAACTACATGTAACACACGTTGGCACAAATTTATAACATATGTTTTCCTTACAAAAATAACATATGAAAATGATTTTTCTAAAGCTTTTTTTATAATAGCTTTTTAATACCTCTCGTTTGATCATCTTTGACCATTTGATTCGAGGAGCTTCCTAAGTCAACAGTTTTCTTTGTTGGTGTGGCTACAACACATATAGAACACCAAACAATTAAAAAACTATACTCAATTAAAAAACTTCCAGAGGACACTAAATCGACAATTAAAAAACTAGACCAATTTTATGCCAAGTATACTCAATTAAGTATACTCAGCTTTTTAATACCTTTTTTTTATCCTCTTTTACTTTTTGCGGCGAAGGAGTTTGTACATCCACAATTTTCTTTGTCTTTTTGGGTGTGTCTACAACACATAAACAAGACAACAAATACGTTGTTATTACAGTTTATATTTATACATTACTACAATATCTTTTTGAATACCTGTTTTTTCATCCTCTTTTACTGTTTGAGGCGAATGACTCCCTACATCATCACTTTTCTTTGTCTTTTTTGGTGTTGCTACAACACATAAAGAACACACCAAATATGTTGTTAATACAGTTTTAATTTACACTTTTTACGAAATCAATAAATAGTAAATAATTTTTAACTTTTTACCAATCTGTGAAACACCTAGACTGAAAGACGGTACATCGGTTTCAAAGTCTTCATGATCTACAAAATCCAAATACGTGTAACTCTAAACTGTAAATATTACCAACAACTATGTACCTTTTTGCCCTACCTACTGTCTTGGTTTTTATGACAGCTTCCCTTTTTGTTGTTGCATCATTACCCCCTTGTGGTTATTCGGTTTTATCTTCCGGCAACCTGTCATCCTCATCCCTATTCTCTCATCTTGTGTTGTTTTGTTATCCGCATTGATATCCACATCTTCAACTTCCATCTTGTCCACATCATTTTTCCACCTATCACAAATTTTTCATACATTGCACACGTCATCATTCTCCTTAGTATATGTATTGTGACCTAAGATTTTTTATGCTTTAATACAAACGAATACTTACTTGAATCTTCCGATTTGTCACTGCTATTCATCTCGTCCTCATTTTCCTCTTCACTCAACCCAATTTTTTCGTGTTCTTCATCCACCTGTAGCTCATCTTTGCTCTTTGTCTCTTCCACTTCATCCACATCGTCATTTTTCCTTCGCTTTGCATATCCTCTCCCATCTCATCTCCTTCGTTTTCCATATCCTCTCCCATTTCATCCCCTTCTGCGATAAAATGATTTGACAAGGAATTTATATATCAGCTGACTTATGTTATCTACTAACCTTTATTTTTTAAATTGTTTATTGTTTTGTTTCACGAACCTCCACTGCTTACATTATCCTCCTATAGGTCGTTGTCTAAGCTAACTTATGTTGCGTCTCCAAGATTTTCCTCCTCTTCGACATTTGTTTCTTCCTCATAATAGTCTTTTTATCATTTAAATGTTTTAAAAAACAATATTAATATTTATTTATTAGTTAATAAATTATTTTCCTAATATCTTACCTTCACAGTTTAGATCATCCAAAACATTTTTAATTAAACTACCAGTATCATCTTCGTCACCATTTGTTTGATCTCCTTCCTTCACCATTAATGCACTTCTGTAACGGCTACAAAGTTCTTCAAACTCCTCCGACTGTACATTCTTTTTTATCAGCTTTCTTAACATTTTATCCATTTGTTTTTTTTGCACTCTCACACTGTTGGAGATATTCTTTTATTTCACACACCTTAGCCTTTGTTACAAGAAAAACAGAATATATATTAACATACGTTTTATATAACAAATAACATATGTTACAATTTGGTAACTTCTCACCTGCAAAACTTCTTCGTCGTTACATTTCTCCTTCTTTATCCATTTTCTTATTTTCTTTTTCTCCCATACTCCGAATCCTCATGCTAACCTTTCTTTTCTATCTCTTGAACTAAGCAAATCCTTATTCTAAACTTAATTGGGTTTGTCTTTTCATCTGAACACACTTCTTTGAAGTCCATGCTTTCAACATATAGCAGCTGTAAAAACAAAGTTAACGAATATTAGTTTCCTACCAGTTAATGTATTTAAACGTTTCAAACATCCTGAGCATTAACATTCTCAAATTAACTAACAAATTACCGTTAAAATTGTCAGTGGCCCGCAGAAGTATTTGCTTACATTACATCTTTCCCATCCAAGCTTACATGTTTTCAAGCATTCCATAATGTATGATCCCCAATCAATTTTCTTGAAATTTGTTTTGCTACTTATGTAGTGCAAGATTTCCTCTTTCCATCTTCCTTGAGTTTTGCAGTCCCCCATGATGCATAAGAACAACATTAAGAAGTCAATACGAAACGTGAACGTATCTTTGTCCTCAGTTTCCCTTATTTTTGCCACAATTTCTATTAGGGCAACATGTAGTCCTGGATATCTGTCTCTCCATTCTGCCACACTGTTGTGACATTCATCATAATACTTGAGATTCTCAATTTTTTCACCCTCACATGGTATGCCAAACAACTTCTTTATTGACTTCTTTGTTACTTTAATACTCCCCGACTCAACCTCAATGATCATTTTATCTGGATTGAACTTGTCAACAACAAAATGTGCTAACTTGGCCGGTATCCCGTCAATATTAAAGTTCAGCATCCTCCCAAAACCCATTTTCTTTAGTCCTTTTCTTTGATTCTTTCTTAATTCCTGTATGCACATACATAACTGAGACGACGATGACCTAGTCCTTATACCGTGCCACCTTTCCTTCTTTTCTCCGTCTGACGTTTCTGCCTTATCTTTTTTACACTCTCTTGTTAGTTTTTCCAAAAACTTTTTCCTTGACCACTGGACCCTCTCACCTGTTTTGTAATAAAATTTAGTTCTTTTTAACAAAAATTGGTCTACACTTCACAAAATTTTTTATTCTTTGATAGCTAACAAAATATACCGGTGTCCTCCCCGTCTGAGTATTCCCCCTGAGAATATATTGCCTCGTACCCTGTTAGTATTAACTAGTTCATTATTTTTATTTTAATTTCCGAAACATCTTTACAAAATATATATTAAACTTCACATGCTACTAGTTACCTGTATGTTTTCTCTTCCCCGCCTTGCGTTTCCTTTTTATGTCGATCTCCTGACTGTCTGAATCTGTTGTTTAAATTATCAACAAATTAGTATAAAATGTATCCAAACAAAATTTAATTGTATTCAGTTAAAACTTATGACACTATTACCATATTTTTATTTACTTAATATATATTTATCGAATTCTACTTTTCAGTTATTAGTGATTGTCTTTGTTAACATTTTTCCCTCCTTTTTAAATTTAATGTTGTTTATTGAACTTATCTTTATTTGTTTTTTCTGATTTTCCTTTTTAACCTTTTTATCCTTCTTTTTGTTTTATACCCTCAAACTTTTTGTTCAAACTGATAGTCTTTGTTAAACAAAAAACCTCTTAATCAATAACATATGTTATTACTTTATTTTTTTCAAACAACTTAAATTTCATCCTCATCAATTTACAATACCATTATTTAAAACATTTAATACTACCACCAAACTTTAAATTTCACCTGAAAGCATGTTTTTGTGCAACTTCCTTTTCCCCCTCGCTTAGTAGTGCTTCTTGGTTCATTTATTTCTTCAGATCGCTCTTCTTCAGTTTCTGCTAAATCTGCTTCAAACAAAATCCATCAAACCAATACTCCATAATTTAAAGATTTACTCATAATATATATTTCTACCTAGTTCGGAATCTTGTTCCCGTTGCTTTTGTTTCTGCACCTTCTTTTGACTCTTTTTCTTGTCGGTTAATTCAATAAAAATCGGATTTCGAACTGTGTTCCAAAATCCCCTTTTCAAAGTCACTACATTATTACAAAATAAGAAAGTTAAACTATCACTTAGCTAAACTTTAAATTCCTAAAAAAAAAACTCATTTATTGCACCCTTAAAATTTGAATACCGTTTTGTTCAACCTCAGCGATGCCTTATCCTTTCTTCTTTGAGCTTTTAACATAGATTGGGCTACTTAAGGTGTTTACAATTTCCTTCCTTGTCTTTTTGGAAATGCTTCGACTCCTTTTGTCTATTACAAAGTACTTCTTCTTTGATGTGCTTTCTTTCAATTTTTACAACTAACCCAAAAAAAATTCAAGAATATACACTAAAATCAAAAAGTAATTTTTATCACTAACTCAGCGATCTCAGTTTATAATCAACAACAAAAAGCAAACAAATCCCCAACAGACATCATATGTTTTTTTTTTGTGTTTTAAGCAATTTTTAACCTTCTCCTACACTTTAATCATCTAACTTATTAAAAACCTTAAAACATAGTCTTTCTTTTCTTAAACCATAAAAAATCCCTAATAGTTTTTAAACCTAAACTTTTATGTTCTTAGTACTGCATTTCATTACGAAGTATTGTTACTATATTTCTTAGTTTAAAATTTTAGTATTTAAACCACACAACATATATTATGTCTGGTTAACCTTCCGTTAAGGTTAAAAATCTTTCAAAACCAATTAGGTTTTTTTAAACTTTAAGATAACCCAAATTTTGTACAACCTAAAAAATAAGATCAGTTAAATAACCTTTAGAACATATCTAGGTTTTCTTAAACTTTAATAAAACCCATTTTTTAATACCTAACATTGAAATTGGGTAGAAAACCTTTCAAAATCAATTACGTTTTGTTACACAGACAGATGACTTAAAATGTTAAAAACCTAAAACTTAAATCGTTTATTATATTAACTTCCTGTCAACCCAGAAATACATTTTGTAACTTGAAGAACGTATATGAATGAACCAAACGTACCGATTCTGTAGACGATGGCCATCGGATCGCCATAAATTTTACTTATTGAACTTAGTTACTTGTTTCTCTCTCTAGAAGCACAAGAAGCTGAAGCGGTGAGGTTTAATGTTTTTGTGAGATTTGTTTTAAATTTTGAATGGTTTTGTGAGATTTGTCTGCATGTTCGATTGATTAGACATAAAGCAAATGTGGTTGAAAGGTCGTT
The DNA here is from genome assembly GCF_021521415.1 of Bidens hawaiensis. Lineage (NCBI taxonomy): Eukaryota > Viridiplantae > Streptophyta > Magnoliopsida > Asterales > Asteraceae > Bidens > Bidens hawaiensis. The sequence goes on along the minus strand of NW_027499606.1, from coordinate 63,710 downwards.
TTCACCCTTATGTACTTCTTAAATTGTTTTTTTTAATATAAATATTGTACTAGTAATAAGGATTTGATCTCAACCATCCATTACAAGAAATCAATGGCTTAGAAAGACTTTACGGGGTTTTCGCAACTAGAGTGGGTTTTTATTTTAACCTTTCCCTATATATATATATATATATATATATATATATATATAGAACTGCTTTGAGTTTTAAGAACTCGAAAGAACTCAACGTAACAAAATTTTTTTTGAATTTTTTTACACATGTGTAATACGTAAGTGTAAGTATTGTAAAAAAATTACAGTATTTTTTTACACACCGAATCGACTTATTACACATGTGTAACTAACATTTAAACTTGTGTAATCATCAAAAATACTTATTCCCTCTCCTGATTAATTTTTTAATCAGATTTATTCTTAGCCACATATTTCATACTCATTTAATTAAATGTGTGGTCCATATTGAGTTCTTAAAGTTCTTACAACTAATCATGGTTCTCAAAATATTCCTCTCATATATATATATATATATATATATATATATATATATATATATATATATATATAGGGGATGGTTAAAGAGAGAAATGATATTATTGCAAGAAATGTAAGAAATGAATATGAACCACTACTATTGTTTTAAGTTTTAAATGCTTAAAGCTAAATAAACAAAATATTAATTGTTCTATTTCTTCAATTAATATAACTAATAAACTATAATACTTATCTATTTAATTAATATAACTAATTAAATTACTATAATTAGAAAATATTAAGAACTCATTTATTTTTATAACTAACTTTTTGTTTCTTGAATTTTTATCCTACACAAGTATAATCTATTCATACATTAAAATTTATTTCTATCCATAACTAATTTCTTCCAACTCAATATATTAATATCCATCAATAAATATTTACATTATGATGAATAATACCAAAATCTATTTTTCATGTATTTGCATTAGATATCAACAAAAAACATACAACCTACACAAAAACGTATAATCTACACTTTTTCTAAGAATAATACAACATATAACCTACACACGAAAAACATTTAACCTACACACAAAATTCATCATCAATAAAATACACAAGCACAAGGAAACATTTAACCTACACACAAAAAACATATAACCGACACATGAAAATTTTATCATAAAAATACAATTTATTCCTACATTAATTTCTTTTCAAAACCAATTTC